>NW_028234443.1:15226310-15228810 GCF_977035675.1 Penaeus japonicus
ATACTATCATTATCATTATCATCATTATTGTGAATGATAATAATATCATCCTCAACATCATCATTATCATCATTATTGATACTCATTTGTCATTATCTCTATTATCGTCATCATCAACTGCATCCTTGACCTTATCAATATTAGTATGAGAATTGGCATTCGTATTATCATTATTATCATTATCAATTTTCATTTTTTCATTACTATTATCACTATCCTTGTTATTAGCTGTATTATCATTATCATCATCATCACCATTGCTATTCTCAAGTTCATTATCATTATCTTTTTCATTATAACCATTATACTTATTTTTATTCTTATTACTATTATCCATCATGATCGATAACATTATTATAATCCCTGACATAATCATTATTATTATTGTTTTCATAATCATCAGCACTATTACTATTTTTCTTACTTTTCTTATTGTTATTTTTTTATCATCATTATCATATTTATCGTCCTTATCATTATACTCCTCGTTTAATCATTATTATTACCATCATCTGTATTATTCTGACTAGTAGTAGTAGCAGTATCATCATTATTATCATTAATGTTATTATGATCATTATAAATACTATCATTATCATTATCAATACTAACAAACAAACAAAATTAATGTAATGAAAATAATGTTATTCTACTGTAAAATATATCAATAATAATTTAAAAAAGAATGAGGATGTTATCAAAATAGTTATCAGTACTTGTAGTAGCTAAAAAAAAAGAAAAAAAAATAATAATGATGATAATAATGATGAATGATGGTAATGATGATAGTGATGAATGATGAAGATGGATAATGGTGATGATGATATATGATGAATGATGGTGAGGATGATATATAATAGTGATACTGTTGATGATGAATGATCGTGATGATAATGAATGGTAGTGGTGATGATGATGAATTATGATGAAGATGAATTACGATGATGATGAGAATGAGGATAAGGATGATGATGACATGATGAAAACGATAATGATGATGATAATGACAATGATAATGATGGTGATAAAGATTATAAGGATTATAAGGATGATGATTATGATGATGATGGTGATGGCGAGGATGAAGGATTATGAATGATGATAGTGATGATAATACTCATGATAAGGAAGAATATAAGACAATGAAGAAGAAAGCTAAACCATGAAATTTGATAATGATATTGTACTTGCTGTCATTGCCGTAGTATTGAAAAAAAAAGTGATATTAGCTGTAAATTCGATAAGAATGTTAATAATGATGACATGACTGTATGGAAAAAAAGGATAGCGTGTTTAGGAAATATGTATCAATAATCACATAATGCACTTATTTCATTATCAGTTACATTGTCGAAGTTTGTGATCATGATATTGAAATTATACCAATATATATATATATTTTTTTTTTTAATATGCTACAGGGAGTTTTACCTCAAACAGATAATTCATCCCATTGTTCTTGTTCGAATTTTATAACGATCACAAACTGAGAAAGTAAATGTCACATTTCTCTCTCTCTCTCTCTCTCTCTCTCTTTTTACATGTAGTTTTATTCAGCCTTTAAATGTTATGCCTAATATCCTTCTTGTCACTAGCACTAAGGGGCAAAAATCCATCATTGTCTTTAAAGCTTTGTATGTGATAAATGGTAAGACGCTCATTCCGTGCGAGAAGTTATTAATCAGAATCTTCAAAGAGTTTTTTTTTTTGCCTTGTAAAGAATTATGTTAATCCTTTCAAAACGACCTGTTGATACGTCAAATATTATATCAACTACAAATATTATATCCAATGTGTACTTGTTACTTAATTTCCCAGATCAGAAGTGCAATTTATGTATATTTAATTCCGGTATGTTTGGTGCGGTTATGACATGTTTAGTTAAAGAACAATGGGGGGTTTTAATAACACAGCTGATTCACGTAATTAAAACGGAATGGCACTCTATGAGGATTTATAAAACACGTCCGGTAACACTTTATGAAGACTCCCTTTTTTGCCCCTAGCACACAAGCTCGAAAGCCGAGAAAAAGTGTAGTGTGTTAAGTTCGTGATAATGCTAAGAAATGTTACGTTTACTGTGCAAAATCGTATTCCGTATAATAATAAGTATAAAATGTAAAGAAAGCAATAGCACGGAATGAATAGAGTCTATTGTGAACTTTAGAAAGAAAAAGATAGCTGAATTCTTCATGAATTCTGTACTGTAATTGTAACGAAAATTTAATCGAAATACATCAATCACAACTCGTAAAGTTATTCATTCACTCTTATGTCCACAACAGCACTGAATATCAATCGTCAAGTTTGTCCAAAAAGCAAAATGCATGCTGATTCCTTACCTTATTTTTTTTTACAGAATCATTTCAATCTACACTCGCGTCCAGGGATTCAGCACTCTCGTTTTACAATAGCCATAAAAAAGGAAATATAATCCTGAGGTTCCAACAAGATCGAGCGGTACCGAACAATACTATCATAAAAACAACATCTACATCCA
>NW_028234443.1:15258810-15263810 GCF_977035675.1 Penaeus japonicus
ATTATATTGTGTAAAAAATCTGGAAACGGTGTCATTTTACTACAATATATATAGTATTAATACAATGTATGTAGTATCATTGTATGTAGAAAAATGAAAGTCGGCATTTTACTGTGTCATCATTATGCGAATTATCATATTTGCCATCATCAGTCACTAAATAGAGTTATTACTCATAATGTAATGTAATGTTGTTAGGTTGAAAACTCGTTTGACATGTCACCCGTCCGCAACGATTAAGCTTGAATACTTATATAATGAGAGAATTTCTTTTTATTACCTATTGAAGGAGAAAATATTGATTTTAGATGTATTAAAATCTGATAGTGAAAACATGATATCAGGTCAGTACTGGATATGTATCAAAAGAGTTTTCGAGGTTTTACCATTAGAGTTTATCAAAAAGCAACATTATATTGTTTTATCACACCCTACAAAGAAGGAAATGCTATTATTTATATTATTAATATTACTACAGTCTGTTTTTTCCGATCTGTCCACTAAATATTGCATATTTTAGTCATATATGGCAACAGTTATTTGTAATGTATATTGAAGCAAATTAATCAGTTAAATATATGAATGGGTAGACGTGCAAATAACCTATCTGATTGTATGAAATGAGCAACAGACATTGACTAACTATTCTTTCTTTCATTCTAAGTCTATATATAAACACCTGGCAGTGTAAGTGCAAATAAGAGGAATTTTGAAAGTTGAAAAAAAAAAACAAAAAAAAAACGGTAGTATTCGAAATAACATTCCTCTGAACATCGAAGCTGATATCCCTGCACAGCGAACAATAGCAGCTTGTTCTTATTTTCCCGCCTACCGTATGCTGTGTTTATAATTCATGAAAAAAATAATGGTAATTAAGCCCTGATGTTTTTGCTACAAGTTGTGGTTATAATTCATGAACAAAATAATGTTACTTAAACCCTGTTGTGTTTGCTACAAATTGTGGTTATAATTCATGAAATAAAAATTGTATTTTTCAACCCTGTTGTGTTTTGTTCAAGCTGTGGTTATAATTCATGAATAAAATAATGTTACTTAACACCTGTTGTGTTTGCTACAACCTGTGGTTATAAATCCTGAAATAAAAATTGTATTTTTAAACCCTGTTGTGTTTTGTTCAAGCTGTGGTTATAATTCATGAACGTAATAAGGTTTACTTAAATCCTGCTGTGTTTAGTACAAGCTGTGGCTTTAATTTATGAAAGAATGGTTATTTAAGACTTGTCTTTCGTGTGCATCATTGGTTTACAATTGTTTGCTTGATTTTGTATTGAAAACGTTTCACTCAAAACCCACTTTGTAATATGTATATGGGTAGTTATTTCTCAATTGGTCTTAATTTGCCATAAAATTAGTCACTCTGCCATACCACTTATTATCTTTATTAATTGATATATTTTATCGCGGGATATCACAGTGAAAGAATAAATCACATACATACAGTGTTTCTTTTATCTTCACACTTTTTTTTTTTTTAGTATATTTCACAACCTGACACCGATCGCCACCACTATTTGCGTGTGTCTGGTTGTACCATAAAGTCCACCGAGCTTTAGACAAACCCCTTTGCCTCTAAGCGGTTCGACACGCTCACAGAAAAGTGTCGACTCAAAATTTTATTCTATGGTCTATCTTACATATTTCTAGATATATGGTATAGGGGGATGACTACAAACCGTTTTTGTATATGCTATTTTGGAAGTGTGTTTTGTGATGTGTGTGTTTGTGTGTAATGGAGTGAGTTAATGTGTGTGTGTGTGTGTGTGTGCACGTACCTGTGTGTGTGTGTGTGTGTGTGTGTGTGTGTGTGTGTGTGTGTGTGTGTGTGTGTGTGTGTGTGTGTGTGTGTGTGTGGTGTGTGTATGATATATATACACATATACATATGTACATTTATATATATATATAATATATATACATATGTATATATATATATATATATATATATATATATTTACATATGTATATATATATATATATATATATATATTTACATATGTATATATATATATATATATATATATATATATATAATATTATATATATTATTACATATGTATATATATATAATATATATATTTACATATATATATATATATATATACATATTATATATACTTATATATATATATATATATATATATATATATACTCGGCAGCGGTACATTGCAGGTCTTCCTTCAAGGTGAATCTGATGCCGAGAAGAACCAGGGGTAACTCATCCATCCAGAGGTTGGTTGGCGCCGATCGAAGAGCTGTCTTGAGCTGCCGGTGAAAACGCTTGACCATACCATTAGCTGAAGGGTGGTACGCTGTGGTGTGTCCCCGGTCTGTTGTGATGACTGCTGGGGTGCCGTAGCGTGATACCCCATCCTGCGACAAAAGCTCTGGCTACTGTGAAGTCAGGGATGGGGAAAACTTCAGCCCAACGGGAGAATCTGTCAACTACTGTAAAGATATAGGAACAACTGTTGTACATAGGAAGAGGTCCTACCAAGTCCAGGTGTATATGCTGAAAATATCGGTCAGGCACAGGGAAACTCTGGAGGGCAGATCTGGTGTGTTGTTGGGTCTTGTTCCTTTGGCAGGTGATGCAGGTTCTTCTCCAATCACGTACAGCTTTGTTGATGCTTGGCTAGACGACTTTGCTTTTGAGAAGGTGCTGTGTTGTCCGAATGCTAGGATGACTAATGCTGTGGTATGCTGAGAATTCTTGTCGTCTCAGGAAGGGGGGAATGTAAGGCCTGGTGGTTCCTATGGAAACATCACAAAATATGCTAGTGTTAATAGTTAGCTACCTGGGGCTGGATTCACTAACATACGATGGTAAGGTATTTACCAGCTGTCAACTACCAGCGCGTTTACCAGTCATGGCAAAGTGGGATGTATCAAGCGATGATAAGTCGCCTGGTAAGGGTAAATAGCCTTTATCACCGTGATTTGATGGTAAATCTGGTAAATCGATTCCGCCAATCAGCGAGCGCCTTACATAATTCTCTAGGCACCCTTGACCAATCCTGTCGAAGAAAGGGAGGCCGAATTTTAGCAGTGATGAGGTTTTGTCTCTCATTGCAACGGTGCAACAACACCAAGACATTCTAGAGGGGCCCCTAATTGCCACTGTGTCCTATGAAACGAAGATCATCAACCTCAAGTAAATCGTCAAAAGGTTTCATAAAGTTTATTATCTTCCTATACCTTGGGAGATGGGCATCAATAACTGCAAGAGGGTTGAGTTTGTCTTTGGACACTCTTTCTCTCCTAAGCCTGTCATGTTCCAATGCCCATTACAATTCCATCCTGTGAATCACATAACATAAGTTAGGTCAGTATCTTTATAATGTAGGATAGTCCTATCATACATGGTTAACAGTATATAGAATCTAAATACCAATCATTCACAAGGCATTTTCTTTCACAGTTGTTGCAAAATGAAAGTCATATGAAATTAAATAAATATCTTAAATTTGGGATATTGAAACTTGTATTGTCTTATTCTTGAGTATTGGAGGTCTCATGTCTATTAATTCTGTAAATATCAATATAGAAGAACCAAAATTATCAACAAAATGTAGAAATTTCTGCATTTTCTTACTGGTCACCAGCCTTCATTATTATAGAGAGATGCATCTTGATTCAGTTTGCAAACAAAACAAACATAAAAGATTTTGGACTTCAGTTTTAGGCAATATTTATCTAAATGAATGATGAGTAAGAAATAAAGGTTCTGCAACTTTAAGGCTTTATAAATATAGTCCAAAATCTGTTTCATATATATTACAATTTTAAAATCCTTTGCTACACCTTTTGAATAACATAATGATACTTATTCAAGTATGGCTCAGTAAACCTTTCAGTGCAGCATGTCAGTACCATATGTATTTCTTATATTTGACAACTTTGCATTCAGCCTATAATTTGTTTCTACTGCAAATATGTAAAATGAAAGTCATTTCAAAACCAAATATCAGTAATCCTTCTTGATACAAAATCTTTTATGCTCTGTCATTGACCATGCCATAATACTCAAAAACTATATCATTTGCTTTCCTCCCCTTCCAATTTTCTAGTATCATTATCATTGTCATTATAGCTATGATCATAGGTCATGAGTATAATCATACTTTTAACTGTATCTACAAATATAACTATTATAATTATAATTGTTTTTCTTACCATCATCGCTATTATCTAATACAGGTGTCATTTTTTATTAGAATAATGAAGTCAGTAATTAAGGTTCTATGCCTGTAAGAAACTATAAATTGTCTAATTTCTATTTTGTATGGATGACATTAAAAAAAATCCTTTCCTAACCTTTGAATTAAATATTAACTAGTTTTCTAATGCCCATCATATATGCTGTTCAAAGTCCTCAATGTATATCATCAAAAGTTGAACCAGTTCATACTATTTTACCAATGGCAGTTAGAGTTTGTTGACCTTTGCCAGAGCACCGATAAGCGCGCTATGCTTCCAGTGATTGTTTTGCGTAAGCATCACTAGTTTATTATTAATATTATTATCATTAATTTCTGGCAACTATATCATGAAATAAAAACATGTTAAAATTAATCAATTTCACGTGGTATGTTCATTATTCTACTAATTAGTGGCTATCTGAAATTTCACCAGTTTGTGCGAACATTACTCCCGCTTATTTCAAGAGAAATTTTCGTTTTTTTATGCTCATATATTGATATAGGCATGCCATCGTTACAAACATGGCCAATATAAAAATTTATCAAAATCTCCCGTTAAATCTATATTTATGAAGGAGATAAGTCGTGATGAGATGGTTGTCACTCCAGTTACTAGCAGTCTTATGCACGCTCCAACCACTGGTAAGTATTATCATGGCAACTCCAAAGGTAAATTGTTCGTGAATACCACCACGGGCTGTTTACCATGATAACTGTTGTTACTAGTGAATTTATCATGGTAAGTGCGTTGATGAATCCGGCCCCTGGATTTTCTCAAGG
>NW_028234443.1:15273810-15276310 GCF_977035675.1 Penaeus japonicus
AGTCAACACAAAATCTAAACGTATTATCTGCCTTCTTCGCCAAAACAACGGGAGAACAGCGAGGCGATTTCGATGGTTCTTCAACATGTTAATGATATGATATAGTCTAACTTTATCACGGACCTTTACTAAATAATCAACCCCGTTCCCATGACTCTTAATGACTGTATAGGGACCTTTCCATTGCATGGTTAATTTATTGCGAGTGGCAGGTAGTAAAACGGAACTTGGCAGATGTGTCAAAATAAGACTTGTAGAGTTGACTAGTGACGTCAGCATTAGAGGCAGCTAAATTGGCGGACTCTTCTAATCTTTTTCTCAGATCTAATGCATATTGATAGGTGTTCTTAGTATCAAAATCAAGCGCATTGTGTGTTCATAGTTCATATAGAATAACAAAGGTCCACGAACCTTACGACCATACAACAGCTCAAAAAAGAAAAAAAATCAATGCTTGTATTTCGCGATAGGAAAACAATACAGAAAGAATTCATAGATCTAATTCACGTGGTCGATCTATACACAACTTCTTCAGCATTGATTTTGGTGCAGCCTGCAATCTCTCAACTGTTCCACTGTAGGTCAGCATGACCTGCAATGAATATAGCCTTTATGGATGATAAGGGATTTATTTCCTTCATTAAGTCAGAGTCCCTCTATCTGACAATACTTCTTTAGGGATACCCATTTTAGAGAACGTATTAATTATGTTCTCAGCTACAGTTATTGTGTCTATGTTTCTTAAGGGAACTGCTTCGGGAAATCTAGTCGCGCAATCTAATAACTTCAAAATATACTTATGATCACGGCTCGACAGTGTTAGTGATCCAACGAGATCTATGGGAACTCGTGATAAGGGTTCGCTGATAATGGGCATCGAAACTAAAGCCACCATTCTTTTTCTACCCATGGGAGAACATTGACATACGGAGCAGGAACGGTAATAATGCATAAGGCCAGCACTAGGCCAGAAAAAAAATATCAAAAATCTTTTCCGATGTCTTCCTGTGGGAGAATTGACCTGCAACCGAGTCGTGAATAGTCAATAGAATATGACGTCTGAATTTACTTGGCACGATAAGATACTTCATTCTTATTTCGTGTTTGCATTTACATTTCACTCACACCCTGTAAATCATGTCATTAATTCTTTCAAAATTTACATTCCTGTTTTTTTTTTCTTTCTTTCTTTCTTATATTATGGACAGCCACGGGCAATGGGGCAGCCACGGATATTTTAGAAAGCAGTGAACAGGAAAAAAAGAAAGTTTTTTTTTCTTTTCTTTTCTTTTCTTTTTTTTTAATACAGAATGAATGTAAAACAAGATTTACAATCCAAATTAAAAGGTATTACTTACAATAGGTGGACACCGGTGTGGAGATCGAAGCTAAATGACCGGTCGTACTCGGGTACTCACCGACCACGTCTACGAAAGTCTCGAAGGAGGCGTTTGATTCGTGGTTCGGTGGAAGCGACGAAATGGTTCACTCACCCCCAACAACACTCACACATTCTCCCAGCAATCAAACAATGAAACCCCCTACAATATATATATATATATATATATATATATATATATATATATATAGACAGATAGAGATATATATATATATACACACACATATATATATATATATATATATATATATATATATATATATATATACACACACATATGTATACATATATATATATATATATATATATATATATATATATATATATATATATATATATATAGACAGATAGAGATATATAGATATATACACACACATATATATATGCATATATATATATATATATATATATATATATATAGAGAGAGAGAGAGAGAGAGAGAGAGAGAGAGAGAGAGAGAGAGAGAGAGAGAGAGAGAGATTTATGTACACACACACATATATATAACTCTTCTGTACAACTTAGCAACAGTAATTTATGAAATGACCATTATAAACTAGGCCGAGATGACATGGGACGCAATACAAGGGAGAGTTTTATTTGCATAAACTTTTCTAATGTGGAAAGTTGATCCCGAAACCTTTGGTGAGCGGGCGTGACTGGATTCATACAGAAGTTATTGGCGTTGATCAGTTTTTCTTTCTTTGTTTATTCTATGAAGGAGGAGATGAAATTTTAGGATTGCCAAATGTTGCAAATTACGTGCTTGTAATCAATTTTGATCTTTGTCAAATATATCATTGAAATACAAAAACTTGAATGAGGCTTTCATCAAAAATGTAAATTAGTTGAGATGGAATGGTGTTTGTTTTGTAAGATGATACTTATTCTTATAAATGCCTATTGATACCTAACCAGCACTCATAAAATCAATTTTGCCGATACAAATCAAACAGTAAAGTGTATATACTAGAAACTCCAGTAATAGATTGAGAGCAAGTTCATTTATTATCAGAGTCTAATACTTTCTCCATCTAAACTTTCATCTGAATTGCTGTAGTCCGCTTCAGTATTCATCAAAGTCTCTGCAACCACAGGAGG
>NW_028234443.1:15288810-15291310 GCF_977035675.1 Penaeus japonicus
TATATATATATATATATATATAATAGCAGCTGTACAGTGTGGACGTGCTGAACTGTTGCTCTGAAAAACTACTTAATTTCTCATCCCCACCTGCCACGAGGCTGGGGGGAAATGAACAGAGATTAGGGAAGTTTACAAAGCACTGAATGATCTAGAAAATAGGAAAGACAAAATAGAAAATAAATTAGAACAAAAAAGAACTGGAAGGAAAAGAAGTGACATCAAGGAGAGAGGGAAGGTCAAAACGTTGGGTCAGCGGTTCAGCGTGGCCCAGCTGCTTCCAAGGTGACCTTGACCAGACTTAAATAACTCTAAGGGTTTAAACACTACATGTTTAAACCAAGGAGAAGTAAAAAAAACTCTAAAACTGAAAAATATTTTAAACACAATGAAACAAAGCAATTTATATGCCAAACCTGTGATAGAAAAAAATGCCACAAATGTGAAAATACTTACTTGAAAAACAGGAAAGAAATTATAAGTAATATGGATGCTTACCTAACAGGCATCAATAATGAACTAAAAATAGATAATCAAGAAAATATACAGAAAGATTACAGCTGGTGCAAAGACATCAATACTAAAAGTAATTCTAGTCTTGAAACTGAACTGGAAAAAATTCAAAGTTGTGACGATATATCAGAAGCCAGTTGTTTTTTTTTAAGAACTAATTAGAATTGAGGAAAATAGGGACACAATGGCAGGAAATGTATATGCACCCATATCAGACATTCTGGAAAAAGGAAATGAGCCATATCGGTGACCAAAAAATCAGCACACCCAAAAAGTGTGAAGGGGCATGCCCACTAGAAAACATAATTCAGAAAATGTATGAGGAATTAAAGGACTTCAAGATTCAATGTTTGAGGGAGATACAAATTTTGAAAGATGAAATTCATGAATTAAAACAAGAGCAAAAAGAAAAACATAAAGAAAAAAAAGGTAACTCAGGCTGCTGAATTGGAAACAGAAAGGGCTGTACTAGACACTAAAAATGTAAAAGTAAAGCCAAAGAAGAAGAGGTGAACAAAGTAAAGTAAATCAGGAAGAAGAAGAAAAAAGCTGTTTTCTGAAATGGTAAGGCAAAAATCGGATAAACAGGCCAAGAATGTTCTAGACAATGATATTTCAGACACTGAACAACCAAAAAAAGATGATGAGGCTGACTGGAAAGTTGTAGGCGACAAAAAGAAGCAACCAAAACAACCTACAAAAGAAAAATCAGAGAAGAAAAATTAAGATACATTCAGAGCAAATAGGCTCTTTATATACAATCTAGAAGAAAACGAAGAAGATGATTCTGAAATCAAGAAAACAAATGATATGAAAATGATTAATGATATCATAACAAAATTGAACCTCAATGAAATCATCAAAGTTGAGAGTGCCTTTAGAGAGGGCAAATATTTAAAGGCTGCTTTGAGACCAAGGCCAATTAAGGTCAAATTAGAAAAGGAAAAACAGAAATGGAAACTGATTGGAAAGAATATGAAACTAAAGGAAATTGATGAATATAAAGAAGCATGGATTTCACCTGACTTGAGCTATGAAAAAAGGCAAAGTCAAAAAACATTGATAAATAAACTAAGAGAAAACAGAGAAAAAGACGGAGCAGGAAAACACTGGTATATCACCAGCAATAGACAAGGACATTCATTCCTGCGAAACATACTTATTCGAACAAAGGCAGGTGATGAAACGCCGACCGCTACACCGGGGGAAGGTCCAGCTCCCCAAAAATAGGGGAAAACGATATCAACTATCTAACAACAATAGGTAATGTAGACACACAAATAAATAATTTATTTGAGACTCTCATATTGCTAAATATACAAGGATTATATCCAAAAATTAACCAGACAAAACCTACATATCTAGAGGACATGGCAAAGATCAACAATTATTCAATGATAGCTCCTACAGAAACTCATCTGAATGAAGTCATAAAAAATGAAGAAATTAAATTTGATAACTATGAGCTAATAAGGAAAGATAGAAATAAGAGAAGCAGAGGAGGAGTAGCTCTTTATATCAGGAAAGAATTAGCAACTAGAATGGATACTGTAATAGAATACTCTAATAATACAGTAGAAATACTAGGGGTATTGACAAGATATACAAAAGAGCTATATATTTTATACAGACTTCTTGGAACAACAGAAATATCTTTCAATGAATCACTAGGCATTATTAGTAATTACATTGCCAATACAAGGGAAATTGAAGCTATTATTATACTTGGCGATTTTAATTTCCCCTTTATCGATTGGGAAACAAAGAAAATAAAGATAGGAGCAAATGCCACTATAGATGAAAAACAACAAGCGAGAATGCTTTTAGAGTTTGAAGAATTTTTTTACCTTAACTAAATCATCAATATTCCAACAAGGGAAGAAAATATACTGGACCTTGTTTTCATTAGTAAAGGGGAAGATGTACACAACGTATCATCAACTTATACAGCCCAATCGGACCACAAAATAATTGAAATCACAATGAT
>NW_028234443.1:15316310-15318810 GCF_977035675.1 Penaeus japonicus
TCTTTCTCCCCACCTTTCTCTCTCTCTCTCTTTCTCTCTCTCTCATTCTCTCTCTATTTAAACATTCACACCCATACCCACACACACCTACACCCCCCCCCCATCCCGCTGCTCACACACACACACACACACACGCACTCGAAATACAATATTCTTTCGAAACTCGTAAACTCAGTGATGACCTGAGGAGATGTAATATCTGTGAATAATGAAAATCTTCCATATTCCAATTGACATTTACCTTTGAGTCCATTTCTTATCATGCAAAGACCTGCAACGACCTAACACGTAGCTGACACCATCGAATCCTTCTTACAAGAACCCGACAGAGTTTTATGTGTCTTCCAGACGTGTCCTTCACTCCTTCGTCACCGGGCTCTAGCTAATTGCCTTCATTAGAACGCAGAGTAATTGTGTTGACTCTTGGCTTCATGTAAATTCCCAGACTGTTGGCACTGCGTTTGACTCTGGGTTTGATGCAGGTGTGGCTAATGACATTTTCGACAGTGGACTTTTTGAGGAATGGGTAAGTGGAGTGGGAAAGGGGGAGTGGGAAAGGGGAAGAGGGAAAGGGGGAGGGGGAGGGGGGAATGGGTAAGTGGAGGTGGAAAGGGGGGAGGGGGGAAGGGGGAGGGGGAGAGGGGGGAGGGGGAGGGGGGCAGGGAATGGTGAGAGAATTTAGCCACTACTGGCATCGGTTGAGATAGGATGTTGAATGAGGAATGTAGTGAATATGTTTGTGTTAAAGGAAAATATTGTGAAAAAAATATTGACGATATTACTAATAATGATGATAATGGTGATTTACTATTAATATCATAATCCTTATCATCATATCATTAATATCATTATCATTATTTCTTATGATCATTGTTATCATTAATAAAATCATGATCATTATCAGTATCATTATTATCATTATTGTTATTATTAACATACTAATATCATTATCATTATGATGGTTATCGGCATTATCATCATCATCATCTTTATCATTTTTATCATTACCTATCATCATCTATATCACTGTTATCATTATCTTCAACATTCTCATCATTATCATTATTACTGTCATTATTAGTATCAACATCATTATCACTATGTTAGCATTACTATGATCATAAGTATCCAAACATTAGTGTTGCTGCTAATCATCAAAATTGAGAATAATTAGGGACGTGATGATAAAGATAATAGTAATTATGATGATATTCATAATGGAGATCATGATGATAATTATAACAGTAATCATGATGATGATTATGATAGTAGCACAGGTCATAATGATTATCAGAATACCACTATCCTTTAAATCATTATCATAATCATTATCATAATCTTCATCATCACCAGGAATTACAACTATTACTATTATTACTATTCCTTTTTTATTATGATTATTAATAAATCATCATCACATACAGTAAAATATTAACGATGATAATGATAATGATAATTGTACTAATTGTAGTATTGATGATATTGATAACATTATTATCATCATCAATAAAGATAATAAAGGTGTTACGATAATAGTAGTAATAATAATGGTGATAATGATAATAATGATGATGATGATAATAATAATAATAATAATAATAATAACAATAATAATAATAATAATAATAATAATAATAATGATGATGATGATGATAATAATAATACTGATATTGATAAAGATAGTAATAGTGATAATGATAATGATATTAGCAATAACAATGATCATAATAGTATCATCAATCATAATAAAAAACTATAATGAGTATTACGTCAATGATAACAATAATAACAACTATAACGATAATAATGACAACAATAATGATAACAAAGCGAAGAAAGAGAAACAAAACCCGCTCTTATAACAAAGAGAGCAAGAATGGCGATAAAAGCAAGAGAGAAGGAACGTGCGAGACAGAGAGGATGAAAGCGAGAAAGGTCAAGTGTACCCGAGCACCTAAGAAATCCCCTGATCGTAGGATTTCCAAGTTAATGATCGCAGGTATTGACTCACCTGACGCAACCCAGGTCTTGGTGGGGGGGGGGGGGCGATAGAAATACGTCTCGAAATGGACAACAGACTCGGTCGAATGAGGATGCTGGAGAGGTTGTTGTAGATGATGCTCGAGATGATAATGAAGAGGATGCTCAAGATGATGTTGTAGATGATGCTGATGAGGATGTTGTAGATGATGCTGATGAGGATGTTGTAGATGATGCTGAAGAGGATGATGAAGAGGAGGCTCTAGTTGATGCTGAAGAGGATGATGAAGATGATTCTGAAAAGGTTGTTGTAGATGATGCCGAAGAGGATGTTGTAGATGATGCTGATGAGGATGTTGTAGATGATGCTGATGAGGATGTTGTAGATGATGCTGAAGAGGATGATGAAGAGGATGCTGAAGATGATGTTGTAGATGATGCTGAAGAGGATGATGAAGAGGATGCTCAAGATGATGCTGTAGATGAGGTTTAAGAGGATTCTGAAGAGGATTCTGAAGAG
>NW_028234443.1:15363810-15366310 GCF_977035675.1 Penaeus japonicus
ATTGAAAGCCAAAGCCCCTTTTGCATCCATCTCCCCAGCCAGTACCTTTGAAAACTTCCCTTTCAAATATTCCTACCTCCTTGAATATACGTCGAGAATCTATTTCTCCTCCTCCTCCTCCTCCTTTTTTATTCTCATTTCTTTCTCTCCTGTTCCTCATCTCCTCCTCCCTCTCAGCCAGATTCTTTTTATTTTTCTTCTCCCCCCCATACCCTACCGGAAGAGCCTTTCTCTCTCCCTCCCTCTCGGCCATGCGTGTCTCGTCATAAATCTACCACGTTACTTAAGAACCACTTATCTTCTTCTACGTCTCTCTGTTTCCGGCCTTTCTCCCCCGCCTGTGCCCAGTCATATCTTTTGTTATCATAATCTACTTGGCTTTTATTTGTTTCGGGGTTGTGTTGTCTGTCCGTGTTGTCCGCTTGTTTGTTTGTTTGTTTGTCTGTGTATCTGTCTTCCTGCTTGTTTGTTTGTTTGTCTGTGTATCTTTCTTTCGGCTTGTTTATAGGTGTATCTATCTTTTTGTTTATTGTACGTCTCTCTGCATGTCTTTCTATGTATCTAAAGGTTTGTCTTTATATATATATATATATATATATATATATATATATATATATATATATATATATATATATATATATATATATACACACACACACACATACACACACACACACACACACACACACACACACACACACACACACACACACACACACACACATATATATATATATATATATATATATATATATATATATATATCTATATTTATATATATATGTATATATATATGAGATAGGGAAATATATACTTAGATGCCTTGAAACATCAATAAGGATGGATATATAGATGTAAGTAGGTTGGCTGATAGATAGATTGATTATTTGAAACATACGAACTTCATCGGAAAAGTAATATCCGGTTCAACTGTCGGAGTGAAGCACCTACATTCACTCAAACACACACGTATACCTACTTACATGTATATATATAGACATACATTCACTCAAATTCATATTTTTTAACCGAATATCCACTATTTCTCTAGTGTATGCATATTCCTTTACAAAAAAATAAAAAATAAATATATATATATATTTTTTTTAAATCTCGAGTCAATTCTTTGAAATTAGTTTTGTGATACATTTTGATCTACTGATATATGAATAAAATAAATTTGGGATGGTGGAAAAAAAATATTAGTCATTGAGCTAAATGCTTGGAAAAGAATGGAGATCCTCAACTGAATACAATGCAATGCACATGACTGTATTTTAATTTTGTAAACTGCTTCGCCTTGTGGGATAAAACTTTATATTTGTTTCTTTAAGAGGCCGAGAAAAGGTTAAGAATCTTATTCAACAAAGCTCTAGTTCTAATTACGTTAATATACATAAACTAAGACAAAGTGTGTGAGTATGTCTACACACATACACACACACACACGCACGCACGCACGCACGCAAACACACACACACACAAACACACACACACACACACACACTCACATATATACATTACATATATACGCATATACATGTACATTTATATCTATATACATAGATATATATTTATATATATACATGTATATATATATATATATATATATATATATATATATATATATATATATATATATATATGTGTGTGTGTGTGTGTGTGTGTGTGTGGGTGTGTGTGTGTGTGTGTGTATGTATGTATGTATGCATAATTATAGAAATGTAAACAAAGTCTAACATAGACTTTAATATATGTATGGTAGAATGGAAACCAATCAAAATGTGCGCTTAAAATACATTAATAGAAACACAGGCACAATCACGTGTGCAATTGAACGTGAGTACAATGGAACAAATAATCGTGATAATTTGAGTCAAATTAGTATTCTCTTTAGATAGAATCGAAATGGCTTGTTTCCTTTCACACTCTCTTTCATTCTCTCTCTCTCTCTCTCTCTCTCTCTCTCTCTCTCTCTCTCTCTCTCTCTCTCTCTCTCTCTCTCTCTCTCTCTCTCTCGCTCTCTCTGTCTTTCTCTCTCTGTCACTGTCTCTCTCTCTGTCCCTCTCTTTCTCTCTCTCTCTCTCTCTCTCTCTCTCTCTCTCTCTCTCTCTCTCTCTCTCTCTCTCTCTCTCTCTCTCTCTCTCTCTCTCTCTCTCTTTCTTTCACCCTCTCTGACACACACACACACATACATACATGGACAGATGGATATGCATGTTTGTTCGAAGTTCACTTGTCTGGAAACTATAACTATTACTCTTCCGTTCATCTTCATGGCTAGTTATATTATCTAACATGAATATTATGTATTTCTTTTTTCTATAAATTCCTGTTGTATTGCGTTTTAAAACTTTCACTTTTGTGGCTAGCGAGGGAACAGCTGAAAATCATATAGATGATGAGTGGCCGTGCAACCTGCGATAATTGAGCTTTGTTGCTGAAAACGACTGTCTTTGTTTGAATCTAATGGGGGTTTATTTCAATTAATTAGCCGCTT
>NW_028234443.1:15378810-15386310 GCF_977035675.1 Penaeus japonicus
GTGTGTGTGTGTGTGTGTGTGTGTAAATACTGTATAAAAGACGTTTCTATTTTCTGAAGATTAAGGGGACGTGGTAGTTCAGACTTTTCAATATATTGTTACTATCCTCGCATATGTTACGGTTCGGGGTAGATATTCATGGAGATCACGTGACCTCCTTTGAGTTCCATTGTTAGGCCCTTTATTTCTCTCATTATAAACAAAAAAATATATATAGTGTTTGTGTGTGTGAGCGTTAGCAAATGTCGTTATGTACATTTACGGTATAAATTTCATGGCGAAATACACACTTAAAAAACAATTCTGATAAAGAAAATGTATCACTAGGTTCTGGTGCTTTCTTCAGAGAATGACAGCATATATAAACATATCCAATATAACTAGTTCTAACCTGTAATACCAAAAGCTCTGGTCACAGATGTTCTCCGCTGGCTCAGGGTAGCCGTTACAAATGTATAGCAATAAAGTGCACAAAATAAAGAAATAAGAATGGGGAAAACCTAATGCCCTGCTAGGATGGGCAATAGCCTACCTTACCTTTGATACCTTTGATCCGCTTCGTCGAAACCTGACAGGCCATCAGAGTTGCTGACCACCCCAGAGAGCAGATGCTTCTCGATCGTTACGCCAGTCCAGTATAGAGTTGGAGTTCGGTGGTGTGAAGCCCCGGATTGGCGGTTTGTCCGGCAAGGAAAGCATGAATGCCGTCATATGATGCTTGAAGCCATCATGCTTGGAGACTGCACGTATGTGCGAGGGTATACAGTTCCAAAGTCTAGGACCCATTACACTGAATGATGTCTCATAGAGAGTCTGGTGAGCCGCTGAGCTTTTTGTACGGACAGATGGAACCTTAGCCAGGGTACCCAATCTTGGGTTGACTATGAACTGTATTTCAAGGTCATTGGATGTGAGACCATGAAGGATCTTCCACATGTGCATGACAATATAGCGTTCTCTGCGCCTCTGAAGTGACATGAGGGAGAGGGTTTTCAGGCGATCCCAATAGTGGAGATGTTGTAAACCATGAGTCTTTGAAGTGAAAGTTCTTTGTACACCCTCCAGCTCCTGAATGTCATACACTTTCGCCGGATTCCACAGAGGAGAACAATACTCTAGGTGGCTACGGACTAGTGACTTGTATAGTGTTAACATGACGCCAGTATTGCGAGAATGGAAGACACTGAATACCCATGCTGCCATCTTCCTCGCCTTATCACAACTAGATCGTATGTGTGATGTCCAGGACAAATCACTGGAAACTATAATGCCCAGAACACGGAGCTGATCAACAGGAGTGAGTATGGTGCCAGTTGATGTTGTGTACTGGAACTGCTCATGGGCAAAGGGAAGCTGGTGGAGAGGATTACGTCTGTTGGCGAGATGACATATGTACTCAAACTTATCATCTCGTCTGTTGGCGAGATGACATATGTACTCAAACTTATCCTCATGTAATGCCATATTGTTTCTTGATGACCACTCAGTGACTTCGTCAAGATCAGACTGAAGCTCAGTAACATTGTGTGAATCACTGATGGATCTGCAAATTTTTGTGTCGTCAGCAAAACATCTTAACGCTGAATGTAACACGCAGCTAGCAATGTCATTGATGAATATCAAGAACAGTATGGGACCTAAAACTGTTCCTTGGGGGACACCACTAATAATAAGTGAAATGATAGACATATGACCATCTACAACAACTTGTTGAGTTCTGTTCGTAAGAAAAGGCTCGATCCAGCTGATGATTTTGGGATGAAAACCATATAGATGCAGTTTTCTGATAAGAAGTTTATGGTCAACTTTGTCGAAGGCTTTAGCATAATCCAGATAAATAGCATCCATGTCGTTACCATTTGATAACGACTCGATGATGTCATCGAAATGATGGAGCAGCTGAGTAAGACAACTTTTACCGGATCGGAAGCCGTGCTGTCTGTTATTGAGAAGGTTGTTTTCTTCAAGGTGGGCAACCATCTGTTTCCTTAGAACTCGCTCATAGATCTTAATGACATGAGAAGTTAACGACACAGGTCTGTAGTTTCCCGCAATAGCGCGGCTACCCTTCTTGTGAAGTGGAGCAATGTGGGATGTCTTGTAGAACTTTGGCACTGTGCCTGTAGACATAGAGTGCTGCCAAATCATGTGTATAGGTTTGGAGAGTGCTTCCTTGCATTTCTTTAGAAGCAGGACTGGAAGATCATCAGGCCCAGCAGCGGCACCAGGTTTAATTTTATCAATAGCCTCAATTATTTCAGCAACCGAGTATCCAACATGTCCTCTGTAAATGGATTCTGTAGGGATGGTGACTGAAATAATGCATCATCGATGTTTGTGGCTGAAGGGTCACTGAATACACTGCTGAATTGACGCTGGAGGATGTTAGCAATCTCTTCAGGATTGGTGCAAGTTCTCTTGGCTTCATTGAAAAGCATTGGAATGCTGCGTTTCTGCTTGGAGAACTTTTTGGCATAGCTATAAAAATATTTTGGATTGCTGTGCACTTATCTACCGCCTGTTGTTCACGGTAGCTTAGGTCGTGGTTTATAGCGTCTTGCATGTCAGCATACACACTCGAAATCTGTTTTTTAAGTGACTCCAAGTGACTTGCTGTAGCAACTGGATTTTGTTCAGCTAATTGCAACCGAAGTTTTAATTTGCGTTTTTTGCGAGACAATGTACTAACCGATGAACTCCGCCTTTTGCTAGATGCTTGTTTCCTTGGGCACCCTATCTCACATATCTGAAGGAGGACAAGGTTCAACAGTTCAGGAAACTCTTCAGGATCACAGAGTTCCCATAGTTCCTTCCAGTTAACAGAATCAAGCAGATGGTTGATTTTGTCATAATCTGCTTTGTAGAAGTCTAGTGACCGAAACGAAGAAACACTGAAATCTGGGGGTACTGAAGGATCAGACCGACATGGATTATGTGACAGAAAGATCTCAAGAAGCTTGTGGTCTGATAATGGTGTGTCAGTCACAGAAACGTGTGTCACAAGATTAGGAGCATTGGAGAGGCAAAGATCAAGGCAGTTGTTCAGCCTAGTAGGTTCCAGAATATACTGACTGAGGAAGTTGTCTGCCATGAAGTCGAAGAGAAGAACTGCTGACTGATTAGTAGCCGACGATGAACCTGACAGAATTACACCAGAGTTCCAATCAATCGTAGGGAAGTTGAAGTCTCCTAATAAGCATGTCTCATATGATTCATGGCCAGATATGTAATTATCAATAAATTTCAAGCACGCTTTGAAACTGGCCGTAGGAGCATCAGGAGGACGATAGAGGACACAAATGATTATTTTTGCTGTTTCGCATTTGCAAAGTAATGCTTGACAGATCTTATCATCAAATGTCTCAAAGCTGGTGATGGGAAGGCTTTCGTGAGAATAAAGGAGGACCCCACCACCTACCCTAGTGCTTCGATCACATCTAGAGATATTATAATTTTCAATCTCTAACTGCGAATCGTGGATATAAGGTTTCAACCATGTTTCAGTAAGAGCAATAAATGGAACAGAGATATGTTTAGTTTTCTGCTCCACTTTATTCCGGATGTATTGGATTTTCCATCTGGTTGAGCTGCAAGCACTAGGGTTTATGGATTGCACATTTAGCAAGACTGCTGATGAAATCGAGCCCATTGAGGAACTGGTGTTGGATTCAGATGCTGCAGGGCTGGAGGCAAATGCGGGAACGTTGGCTTGAGGGCCATCTGGCTTACAGTCAGAAGCGGAAGCGGATGCGGGAACATTTGGGCATGAGGCGTCTGGTTCACAGTTGGGAAGAAGCTGCTGAATTTCGACTCTTGACCGGCTATCTGTTGCTTCAGGGAAGTTATTTCCGACTGAAAGTTTTCCTGCATCACTTTGAGCAGGTTCTGTATCTTTAAAAAAGAGGTTGAATGTTGAGAGTTGCCTTTTTGTGGAGGCTCCTTGGCAACAGAAGTACTCTCAGTGGGCCTGTAAGATGTTTCCCATCCTTCTTTCGGTTATCTTTGGAGGGTTTGAAACGTTTAGTTCCCACCAGGTGAACAAGAGTGCATTGTTCCTTAAAACACTGCTTGTGTTGGACCGAGTTTTTGCAGTGCATTGGGTGGTAGAGCTGACACCCTGAACCTAAAGTACAGCCTGGAGTAGTACCTGGATGAAGAGATGGAGGAGGATCTGATGGACTTGATGTTTGCTGCTGCTACTGGTGAACTACTGCCAGTTTCTTAGCTAGCTCATCTGCGGAGATACTCGGCTGTTTATTTTCAACAGGAGTTGTTGCTAATGAAGTGTGAGTTGAAACCGCTACACTAGCAGTTGAAGGATAGCGGTTGCGACTTGATTTGGAACGCTTGCTGGACACAGAATTATTCTGTGTTAAGCAGAGTTTGCAGAGCCACACACTACCATAGGGTAGCGCAGTTGGGATCGCGTGGAGATTAGCTGCAACTTTAGTGGTTTGTTCGCAACTGTGAGAGCCTTGAAAGCACAAGAAACATCGCAATGCAGGAGAAATGGGAAATTACCATAAACCGACTAAACAATATTGTTCCTCTTTCTTTTTTAATCCTAACTAAAAATGACCAAAATAACGTTTTTCGTTAATCACTGGTTACCGTCTATGCCACAAATCTATGGCGGTTTTCCGTAAGCCAGAGGAATTTTGGTAATCTGGCAACACCGTTTCTCAGAAGTAATCTGGCAACACTGTTTCTCAGACGTGCATCTTCACCAGTGCGGAATGAAGCCCGCAGAACATTTCTTAAAGAACCGCTCGATTTTCTTCTGCACAGAGACGTGTGCCGTTTTTTCGGGCATCAGTAATACTATTGGAGACTACTTTCAATTGATCTTGCAAGTACAACATCTAGGCAAGACGTAGTTCGTCTGTAAGGTTTACCTGCCTTATGGCTTCCTGATGTGTTAGTCACCGGCTGCAGTTGCTTCAGGACATTCCGATTTAGTGTTCACTGTATCGTATGTTTATTGAATGTCTAATAAGCAATTATATTCCACTACAGTCTCTACTTATAGTAATATAATATATGCTTGTTGTTCTGAAGCGCAGTGGGCATTGTTCGACAAATGCATTATGTAAGGAAGTAAGATATGATAAATACAGGGGAATTAGTTACTATTTGAAAAAGAAGATTTACAGATTCGAATAACCGGGCTACACGAACAATCACAAAGTAACTAAAGAACCGTCATTTGTCTATTCATTATTGATCTATTCATTTATCTATTGCACACGGCCCTTTTTTCAACAAATGTTCCAGATTTTATTTATTTTTTTTTTTTCTTCCTTTCTTTCCTTCTTTCTTTTTTCTTTTTTGAGATATTGTGTCCTTTGCGTGAGAATATTGTTTCATAGTTAACTACTTCATGCTACGAAAAAAAACTGTAAATACATTTGGTTTTCAATTGGATAATTTGTGTTTGCCGGTCTTTCTTTATATTTCAGAAGCTATATGACCTTTTCCCATAGTCATGTTATTGAAAGGCTATACAAACCAATAAGTTTATATAGGAATTTGTTTTAGATGGAACGAAATTATAATTATAATAGTAGATCTAATTATAATAATCCTAACGAAGTACACTTTAAGGATTAGGCTCCACCTTTACAATCGTGAATCACGGATTATGAATGAGCATTCCTGTGTTGAATTGTTGCCTCCTATAAACACGTTTGCAACCCGGAGCCAAATCGCAAACTGCCAATTCGCATTAGCAAATGTTCCGTGCAAAGATCCGTTTCAGTCGTTAGTCTTCGAGACACGCTCCTCGATCAATGAGGAAGCCTTGCTCATAACGGCATTGCTATAAATCTACTGTTGCACAGAGTTAGTGGCACGGCATGATGGCGACACGATGGCTACTTATGTTGCAGTTAAATTTTGATTATCAACATCATCATTATTATTATCATCATCATCATCGTCATCATCATCGTCATCGTCACCATCATCCCCATCCCTATCCCCATCCCCATCCTCATCCCTATCCCCATCCCCACCCCTATCCCCATCCCCATCCTCATCCCTACCCCTATCCCCATCTTCATCCCTCATCCCCATGTTCATTCCTTACCCCCATCCCCATCCTCATCCCCATTACTATCCCCCTCTCCATCCCTCATCCCCATCCCCATTTTCATTCCTTTCATTCCCCATCCTCATCCCCATTACTATCCCCATCCCGCATCCCTCACCCCTATCCCCATCTTCGTCCCCATTTAAAAAGAAGTCTTTGTTTTAAATGATTCAAATCTGTTAAACAACAATGAGTAAATACTACATTGCAATTAATGTGAATCGTTTTAATCTCATATCATTAGTTTTACCAATTTTGTGGAAAAAACTGTCTATTTTTCGTAATCTGCTAAGTTCATTTTCCATAATGACCATTAATACTTGCCACTGATTTTGGAAATTAAACATTATTTCTCACAGAAAGAGAGATATAAAAAAGTTTCGAATTTATATTCAAATTGGAACATCATGCTAATGAGGATTACTATTATTATTATCATCATTAGTATTATTGATGTTCTTTATAGTATTGTCTTTACTTTTGTTACTCTAATTGCAATTAGAATTTTCATTATCATTATGATTATTATTATGAGGATTATTATTAAGGATACTATTACTACTGCTATTATTATTATCATTGTCATTATTATCATCATTATCATTATAATTATTATTGCTGTTGTTATCATTATTTCTATATATCATATTATCATTGTTATTGCCATAGTTATTGTTATTATCATTATCATCGGAATTATTATCATTATCATTATTATCAACACCATAATCATCATCACCATAATTACCATCATAGCAATCATAATGATAATGATATGGATGATAATAATAATTGATAAGATAATGCTAAACATAATTCCCAGTATTACTGCTATTGTCGATTACTCTCTGCTCGAGTGAATTTACCGTAAAATGGAAGTACAGACAAACGAAATTAGATGCAACCCTTGTTAAACAAGAAGCGAAGTTTGATGAACAAGGATAGAAGTTTGGTGATCAAAATGCAAAACAGCCCAAACTCAGGTCTTGGGAAATAATCCTTTTAAAACAAAACATGATTCGAAAATATCTAACGAGATCCCGGAGTTTCTCGTATTAGTGTTGGAAGTTGTCGACCAGAGGAATATTGGACCTGGACTAAGGACTTTCATGGAGTCGTTAGTCAAGCAAGTTTGCCAAGATCTTTCTGATTAGTTCAACGAATCTGTGACCGAGGAGAGAGAGAGAGAGAAAGAGCGAGAGAGAGGGGGGGAGGCGAGAGAGAGAGAGAGTGAGAGAGAGAGAGAGAGAGAGAAAGAGATAAATAGATAGAGAGAGAGAGGGGGGGGGGCGAGAGAAAGAGAGAGAGGGGGGGAAGGGATGGAAAGAGAAGAGGGAGAGTGGGAGGGAAAACGAGAGAGAGGGGACAAGGAGGAAGAGAGATGGAGAGAGGAAGAGAGAGAAGGGTTG
>NW_028234443.1:15428810-15433810 GCF_977035675.1 Penaeus japonicus
TCTAGAATTTTTTTTTCTTTTCTTTTTTTTGCTTTAATCTCCTTCAAACCCAGGACTTTGCACAGGTTTTGCATAACGCAAAAGCTTACGGAATCAGTGAGGCATTAGTCTGTGTGCCCCTCCCCCCATCTCTCTCGCCTTCTCTTTCTCTTTCTCTCTCCACCTACCAATATACATACTCGTATACACACACACACATACACACACACATATATATTTTATATATATATATATATATATATATATATATATATATATATATATATATATATATATATATATATATATATATATATATATATATATATATATATATATATTGCATTGGGTTATTCTGCTTCGTTTGTCCAGAGCAACTTATAAATAACTGGATGGAATAGGAAGGCTAGTGATCAGCTGTATGTCTTTATTGTTAAGGGAGCAGGCTACAGCATGGCTAGATAAAAGGAATCAATTGATGTTTTGATCGAAACAGTGAAGACGCGCAAGGGATTTAGACTCTGGCCGGCCTTACCCCTTCGAGAGGCAGAAGCATTAATCGAGGTTGAGCTTAAGTCTTGGCAGAGTCTTCCAGATGTCACAATACAGGAGGCCTGCCCTTGTAAGGCCGACTGAAGAGGAGAGTGTGTCCCATCTGGCAACCACGGTGGAACTGAATCTTGGTAAGGATAACGATAAGCTAGATAAGCGGAGCAGATGCTTCGCCAAGCTTATATGCACTGAGGCGAGCCCGCCCGTGTCAGCGTCTGCTGACTCTTAAGAGAGTGTGCCAACGAATGTTGACTCGACCTGAGCTTGGTCCTTGCCCACCGTGATGCCCAGCCAAGGAAGTGACCGTCAGGCGACAGTGGGTAATCACGAACTTGGTCGGGGATGTGAGGCCGGCGCACAATCCATTGCATCTTGATTTACGGAATCTTGTTACACGGAATTGAGTGAGGTTACTAGTTTTAATCACCGCCAGCCAAAGTAGCTAAATGGGTTGTGGAGGATATGTGCCTACGTCAGCAGCATGGCATGGGTGGCTTAGCGCCACCATCTTGAAGCAGGGACATATATCCTGTGTTACTGTTCTTTTAACGTTCATCCCACCTACCCTCACCTTGTCCTCAAGGCGCTATAGTCATATCATCCTCCAACAATTTCATTTGAAATTGGCTTGTCCAGGTCGACCTCCAGTACGATATCCTCGAGGTTGGGAACCAGCTCCGCACGTCTGCGTTCCACGTCCCGGGGCTTCGGTGTATTGGCTTGGGATCCTCGGGGAAGTTCACCTGTGGTGCTGGAGCTGGTCCTCCCTGGGTCCACGGCGACCTGGCAGGCGGCGCCCTTCCAACTGTACTGGGTGTTTCGGCATCTGCTCTATTTTGGTCCTTAAGCTGCTTCCACAGCACCTTGGGAGGTGGCGCCCTATTAGCTGCATGCGTGTACTAAGCTTCTAGGACAACACCATACATACAAGGGCCAAGATAGCAGGAGGAAATCGATAGAAGGCAACACAGAAGAGGGGCATTGTGTAACACTTAAACCGTTTTACGAATTTACACTTTTATATTCGTTTTGGATAAAAGTTTATGTACTTTTCAGTTATTATGTTCTTTTCTTTCAATTTTGAAAGCAAATATTGATAAGGAAAATGCAATCTGCAAGGATTCACTTGAGCTAATGACCGTCTCAGAAAAGAGAAATATGAATGCAAAAAAAGTGAAAAAAAGAGAAGATTGTGCATAACTTGCAATCATCATGATGGCAACACAGGTGAAAAATAATGATTATGGCAACGTAGACACATTAATTATCAATTAATGCCTATGTCAACTTGATTATGCACACGAAAGTCCTGAAGCAAGATGTGGTGGTATGTGTGTGGAAGAGTCGAAGTGTTTTATCGTGTTTGTGTGGGAGAACGAGTGAGTGAATGTGTGAGTAAATGTGAACGAGTAAGCAAGTGATGAATATATATGAAAATCTCATAATTACGACAATTGAACGTTCATAATAATATCAATAAGTAATTACAACAAGGATAGCATCACAAAATTAATTCAACTATCCCATTGAACTCATGGAATGATGTACTCTAAAGTACAATGAATGAAAACACTGGCATGACTGTTTTTTTGTCAGTCAACAGAGCATCCTGCCGTAGATACGTGGACTGCAGTCTCTTGGCTCAGATATGTCAGCATAATCCTACGATTCTCTTAATCTTAACATGGATTTGCGACAAAATACTGATTCACCGAAACACTGAACAATGGGTCTAGTCATGCATGCCAGACTACGTTACGCCTCATCGACGGATCCTTGTATGAAGTAAACTGAAATAAGGGGACGGGGAAACTATACAACTACTAGTCCGATCTGCGCATGAGGTACCTGAGAGTTCCTAGAGGCATTAATATTCACGAAATCACACGATATCGCTCAGGATTATCAAGAACTTGCAAGAAACTTTGAAAGAAAAGTTATGTGGATGTGACAGATTAGCGAACACTGATTCTAACCAAACCCTAATGTCCTACTATGATTAGAGACGTAATTAGAAGTGATTACTCCAAATACAAGGATACGACTGGAATTAATTACTTCGGCATTACATACTTACCAACTATCGTCCGTCGGACGAGGTAATCAATAAAACGCATTTTTACAAACCGTATCTGTGAAATAACCACATCACTGTGCCATGAGGGAATTGATTACAGAACGTTGCATTGGTGCAGGCGTTGAAAATCCAATGTAAAAATATTTCATAGCATGTAATGGAGTTACTTGCCTAGATCCAGTAAACTACCGGATCCCAGATTAGTGATTAGATGCTGCTGATCGAGAGCCAAGAGGGGAATACCGAGAGGACTTCGCTGTAATGAACGTTATTTGTAATCGTTTACTACACAGAGTTAATGAAAGAGAAGAAAGGGGGTCAGATTAGGTCAGGTCATGTCAGGGCGTAGCTGTTCGCACCTAAGAAAGAAGACCTAAATTCCCATCTTTTCCTAATTTCATCATATTCCTTCTTTTATCCATCCATGACCAACAATCTGACCAACACAAAATACTTAGAGTAGACAAATGAGGAATATTCACATCGATAGTCTCGGTATAACGCATGCGGGGACTAAAATAGATGTAGAAAAATAAATGCAAAGCGGCAATAAGCATACTGTTTACTCCTATATCGCATATAATCGATAACTAGAAATACAAAACTTTGCAAATACAAGGAAAGAGAGCGATTTAATTATCAGAATAAAAAATGAATCAAAAGTGAAAGAGCAAACAAATCAAGAGTGCGCGAGTTTGATAGGTAATCTCGGTGTGAATTTATCCCACTAAAATATTCGAACGCTTACAAAAAATTACTGAATTATAATGCCAATAATTTGTTCAAAACCAGTTACTACAATAAAATCAGTCTCTTGATCGATTTCCCGAAAAAAAAACATACCGAAAATTATAGTTGTAATACTGATACAGAATAGAAATATTATTCCAATCGGGAACAAAGCCATCAGGATCTAATGGGAATACCACGGTCATACGTCCCAGTGCAACCCTAACCATCTATCATGCATCTTTGTGCTTTATGCAGGGAAAGTACGGGGATTGCATGCGTAGATGTCGCCTCAAAAGAAGAAATCCGATTAGAGCGAATGCATTTAAAGCTCTGTCAGGCTGCAACACTAAAACGACTTATTTCTAAACCAATCCTTCTGATCCTTTGCCATAATAAGGGATTTTTTTTACGGTAGACATGCGTTAATGCCTAAGCGAGTGAAAAAAAAAATTAAAAAAATATCTATATAGTCAATACTCTTGATCAAATGGGAATGAGATTACTCACTTTATTGTCTCCAGACCTAATTAGCCACAAGGCGAGAGTGAGTTGATTAAACCAGAGGATGAATTAAATATGAATAACGTTCGAATTAGCCAAGTTGATTAGAAATTAGACAAAGTACGAACCATTTGAGATTGACTTTAGTTTGTAGCTTTTGATATTTATAAAAAAAAAAATAATAATAATAATAATGATAATAATAATAATAAAGTAGAATAGAAAAAATAAATGAATAAAAAAAGATAAAATTACATCACATTACATATGTTTCCAAGGTGGTTAATATAGATATATTTTACATAAACTGGCCACAGAGGGTGGGTGGATGGGGCCCCCCAGGTACGCTTGTGAAATTGGGGTAGGCATCGTCCATCTAAAGAAACCGAACACGTGGGGCCATAATTAATCTATATTTGAAATATGATAGCCTAAAGATTTTCACATTCCGTAGTTAAAAGGCGCGAGTTTTCAAGGAGAAAAGGTGAGTTTAACAACCGTAACACCATTCTTTCAGAAATAATGTAAAGTATAGTGAGAGAAATACACATTTCACAAACACTACAGACTTTCCCAAATAACGTTATTTTACGGGTAAAAATGCAATTATATTCAATTGATTGTCCCAGTAAGAAAGTTTTATCATGAATGTGAGAAAATAAATAGCAATACGTTAAGGAGTACCTTCTCAGCTAACCCATGGATAAAACGAGCTCAAGAACCCACTTGATGTACGATTAAAATGAAAGATCGATCGCCAAAAAGAAAACGAAAACAAGGAAAACGAAATGATCAGTAAATAGATAAGCTATGCACTGCAGTCAACCCTTTTTCCAAAAAAAAAAAAAAACGTGAGAGCACTTACACATGCAATCATATAGCATCAACACACTTGAGGAGTTAGATATACAATGGAAAAGAAGACCAAAGTATGTGTTTACGTTGGTTTGAAAACTTTAGCAGCATCGATTCTTCGCGGTCCGAGCGGAGGGCCGTATAGAATCTTGCAGGAGGCAGGGAATCAGACTTGCAAAGCCGAAAGGATGCAAGCAACCACCGGCAACTTTGAAAACGACTGGATGGAAGAGGGAAACTAGCGATCAGTTGTATTAGCTTTGTTGATGAGGAAGCAAAATACAGCATGGCTAGATATAATGAT
>NW_028234443.1:15471310-15473810 GCF_977035675.1 Penaeus japonicus
TTGTGCGCGTGCGTTTGTGTGTGTGTGTTTGTTTGTGTGTGTGTGTGTTTGTGTGTGTGTGTGTGTGTGTGTGTGTGTGCGTGCGTGCTTGAAGTTCATGCCACCGCTGCATAAGTCAGATCCTTCCGCAGTCACAATAATCTGTTTACGAATGGAAAGATTTGCTTTGAAAACTATGTTCAAATGTGACTTATATTTCACGATATTATTAAGTCACTGTATCATTTTCACAAGTTACTACGTCCTTCTTGGTGATATAAACTCTTCTCAAACAGCTGTACTTTCAGCGCATAACCCATTTCCCTATACGATTTATGGATGCTTGTACGATAATGCAATGTAAGTAATTACATTATATATAATGTAAATATATATAATGTAAATGTATATAATGGTAAACACTCTGGCTAAGTATCAGGTGTCATGTCGTAATATATATATTCCAAAAATGCACAACGTCCACAAACGTCGGGTTTCATATGCATGCAATGCATCATATTTTCGTGGTGCAGTTTCCAAGCCTTTCAAAATGACGTTGAAATAAGATCGTCCATATTTAGATGGAAATATCCTCATGACTGACAATTATTATTTTTATTTACTTACCAATTTATTTTATCTCTCACTTTTTCTCTCTCTCTCTTTTTTTTTATTTTTTTTATTTTAGGGGGGGGGGGGCTCTGGTGAAGGAATATCGTCCTAAACTATGTAAAATAAAGTGCCTTATTATGTTATCTGGACAGCAGGTACTGAGTATCCTCCTACGGTGTATTCTGTCTTCTCCAGTTACAAGTGGCTTCATTAGAAAGTTAGCGTGACCAGTATGTGTAGAGGCGGAGATAATGAGGCCTCTGTGTTGGTGTGTGCTACAGAATTCAGCGTGGTTTGTTTGTTTGTGTGCCCTGTAGAAGTTACGGTTTTCTGTTGCTTAGAGTTTGCGTTATTGTCTTGTTATTGTTTTGTGTAAGTGTGGCTCGTGGAATATGAAGTATCTTGTGTATCCTTTGGAAGTTAGCAGGTCTTGCCTGCTAGAGTCGTCGGGAATACTAATAAATGAATATATATATATATATATATATATATATATATATATATATATATACATTTATATATATATTACCCTTCTGTGTTTATGTCTGTATATGTATATATATATATATATATATATATAAATATAAATATATATATATATATATATATATATAAATATATATATATACATATATATACATATATACATATATATCTATAAATGTATATATATACAAATATATATATATATATACATATATATATATATATATACACATATATACATATATATACATGTATGTATATATGTATATGTACATATGTGTATATATATATATATATATATATATATATATATATATATATATATATATATATATATATATGTATGTATGTATGTACATATCTATAAACATACATATATGTTTATATATATATATATATATATGTATATATATATATATATATATATATATACATGATATATATATATGTTTATATATATATACAAATATATGTATACATAAATATACATATAAATATACATATGTATATACATATACATATTGTAACTATAACTGATATCCTTATTATCATTATCATTATCATGCTCATTATAGTTATCATCCTCATCATGATCAATATTGTTATTTTTTTACCATCATTACTACTATAATCACATCTATTAGTTTCTTCATTCTTTAACAGAATAATGAACGCAGGAAAAAAAAAGATGATAATGATCACTGGTGCAGTCATACCACCATCCTTTGTCTAGAGCGACTGAAATGAAGATTAGTTGTTACTGCTCCGGACCAAATCGGAGAAAAAGACCTGAAGCCGGTTATTCTATATCCAGAAAACCGCAAAGAAGGAAAGCTTTTTTAATATCATACTGGACGTTTTTTTTTCTCTCAAATAATTGTCACTCGTCAAGTCTAAGAGTCATTCTAAAATCAGAAACCCATTTGCAGGCGTTTGATTCTGTTTTTTTAATTCCTGTCGCTCTTCCATTCGAAGAAGTTGCCGTTCCGCCCTCATGCATTCTTGCTCTCTGACCCTCCAGAGCCGATAGGAAGACGATAGAAGATCTCGTGGTTCTACTAGGTCAGCAGACCTCTTTCGCTTTAAGAAAACGCGATGAGTTCCACAGCCTGTAGGGCCACAGGGCACCTTGTTCATAAAACAGGGGATTATTGTTTTTATAATGCTATGATATATGTAGGCAAACGCTATCATATCACGAAGAATAAAGAAAATATATGGGTATTATGTTTATATAATTGTACCTGTATTGCTTACGAGGGATTATTAGTATATATAGATATTTCAATCACGAGATGGACTGGAAGAGCTCTATGACTCCAGTCTAACTCACATTCAATAACAGTTTTATCAGTTTCGCTTTGTTCAGGGTGATCCAATTCAAAGTTAGTTATATTAGTTATATTAGTTATAGCATAAAAGG
>NW_028234443.1:15538810-15541310 GCF_977035675.1 Penaeus japonicus
TCTCACAAACAACGTTCTCACGACTACAGCGAAATTCCGTAGCATTCGGAGCCTTCTAAGAATAACAACACCAATAACTACAGATGCACCTTGATTTATTGTTATTGTTATTGCACCTTTATTCATCCACTCCCATAAGAAGAAAATCAAGTTTGTAGCCTTTCTGTATGGCAATGAATAAACAAGAGAATCAATATTCACAAACCATAGAAACAACATACTTCAGTATTCAACCCTATACTATGATAAAAACTCCTTGCTGACCATAATCTAAATTCATATAATCAATTCTAACTCACATAACCAACATGTTCCTTCTACCAATTCCCGACAGTCACTATGCATGCAGCTCTTGCGTGCAACAAGCTATGACCAAAACGAGGCCCCTAGTCATAGGTTAAATTAGGTTAGGTTACGTAATGTAGTTTGGATTAGGTTAGGGTAAGGGCATGGCATTGTACATAATACATGATACAAGGGTGTTGGAGAGGGGGGGATAAAGAGCAAATAGAGAGAAAGGTAGGAAAGTAAGAAAAGCCAATTTAGAGAGGAAAGGTTAGGTTAGGGTTAGGTTAACTTTGACTGAGATAGGTTAGGCACCGAGGAACGTAGTTGGACACATCGTTAGCCTCAGGTCAGACATCAGATCCAAACTGTTTTATCATGTAAGTAACCTTATACCAAAGAACAAAGTATAAAAATCAATACATTGCTATCAGGGAACACCAGGATGATGCTCATTGCCAGGTAAATTATAAACAGTATAGTCCACAGTTTGTGATTCGTGTAAACAAAAAAATATATAAAAAAAGTTCTTCGCCCAATCAGTAATTACAGATAGAACCAACGCAACAATATTATCTTTATCTTTTAAATGATTATTATCACCGACCTGTCAATCATCGATCAATTATAATCACCAACCTGTCAAATACTGTACTTCTTTGCTTAAAAAGAAGAAAAAAAAGGACTCGAAAATAGGAGAGAGAGAAACAGAAAGGGAGGGAGGGAAGAGAAAGAGAAAGGGGGAGGGAGAAGAGAAGAGAGAAAGAAAGGTAGAGAAGAGAGAAGTAAAAGAGAGAGGTGGGAGGAGAGAGAGAGAAGAGAAAGAGACAAAGAAATGAAAAGGGAGGAGAGAGAGAGAGAGAGAGAGATGAGAAGAGAAGAGAAGAGAGAAAGAGACCAAAGAAAGATCGAAAGATAGAGAAAAGACAAGAAAAGAGAGAGAAAGAACAATACACGATCACACAACACAACAAACATAATAAACACCTCTAATTATTCCCGAGTCATTTGGTATTCTGAGTCAATCGAATACCATCCGAATTCCCGCCTCAACCGCATAAGGACCCGAGAAATTGGGACTAAATGCTCCTTGTTTTAGCTTTTGTTAAGGATTTTCGAGTCTCAAGACGGTGGTGTAAAGGGTGAAGTGGAAGACAGCGAGGATAAAATGGGATGAGAAGGAATAGGGGAGGAAAAAAAGGGGAAGGAGCAAGGGTGTAGGAGAAAGACGAAGAAAGGGAGAGGTGGTGAGAAAAATGACCCCACCTCCCCCCCAAAAAAATAAGAAGAAGAAGAAGAAGAAAAAGAAGAAGAAAACAGAAAACAATATATATATATATAATATATATATATATATATATATATATATATATATATATATAATATATATATATATATATATATATATATATATATATATATATATATATATATATATACATATATATATATTTATATATATATATATATACATATATACACGTATGTATGTATGTATGTATACATTTGAGGGGACACAAGAGAGAGGAAAATAAATAACATCTGAGTAAATTTGAAAGAATAATAAACGACAGAAATAAAAATTCGATAGAAAAAGATAAACAGGAAATTTCTGAAATACAGAAACGATAGAGGGGGAAGGAAAAATACACATAAAAGACAGAACAGTAGAAAGAGATGATATGTAAAATAAATGAAAACTAAAAGAATATTAAAAAACAACACTCAAAATTATCAAGGAAAGTAAGAAATTTAACATTAAACCAAACAAAGAATAAGAAAAGAAAAAAATGATAGGAAAGGCAGAAAGCCTAGGGTAAAAAATAAGAAAAAAACAGAACAATGAAAAAAGGAAAATTGTAAATATGAAACGAAATGAAATTTGAGAAAGAAGAGAAGGCAATCAAAATAATCACTTCTTATTACTTTTTTTTCATCATTATCGTTATTATCGTCATTATCGATATCATTATAATCATTGTCAGTATTACTATCATTAACATCATTAATGCAAATTATCAGCACTGCAATTATTATCTTTATCATTACTATTATACGATTAATCACAGGCTAATATCTTCATCAGATCTATAAGAAAAACTTTGTCATGAGTTTATTTATAAACGCAGAATGAAGGGAAGGGAAGCTGAAGTTGTAAATCCAAAGCCGAAGTTAGGTAAATGTTGCACTATGCAAGAACACCTCTCTTTTCATG
>NW_028234443.1:15593810-15596310 GCF_977035675.1 Penaeus japonicus
TATATATATATATATATATATACATTATATATATATATATATATATATATATATATATACATATTTATATATATACATATATATATATATACATATATACACACACACATACATGGGGGGTTAGAGAGAGAGAAAGAGAGAAATAAATCCTTTTTATACACTATGACTCCAGCACGGAAGTACTTATTGAAGGGCTAAACACGTAGAAGTGGCCATTACGCCGGATTACATTTCTCCGAGGGTCGAGGCAGGGAAAGAGGAAGTACAAGAGATACACTTTATTGTGTTACGGAAGATCAAGAAGTTCGGTGTTTACGTTCCACTTGTGAGTGTAGGTTTTATGCTCGTGATGGTACTGTTCACAAGGGAATAATGTTAATGTCAAGATGAGATCGGAATGAATCAGGTCAAGCGGGGTCAAAGAGTTGAATGTTGACTGATGTAATAGAGAATGATGATAGAGGATACACAAAGAAAACAAGCGTATTTTTTTTTTTTTTTTTTTAATGCTGGGTGTGAGAGATTGCTACAGTATAAAAGACTTTACGATGATAATTACGTTTGTAAAAATAATTACAAATAAAATGAAATTGTACTTGCAGCATATCTGAGGAAACGAGGTTGACATTTTCTATTACCATGACGAAATTATGATACGTAAATCTCTTTAAGTACAAAAAATAAGAAGAAGAATAAGAAATAAAGAAAGAAAATAAACAATTCAATCTCACATAAACAAACATGGAATTAATATGTATACCTAAATACAAGTTGTTTCTCCATAAAAGGTAAGAAAAACAAACAAAAAACAACAACAACATGTAAGAAATACAGATTAAAAACAATTAAATCACAACAAACACAAATAGTGGCTTTGATAACGACCAATCTTTTAAGAGCATTTTCACATCGAGAAGAAATACATAGACAAGCAACGCCCATATATCTGCATTGTGATGCGAAGAGGATATTGGTGGAAAATACGACACGAAAACAAGAACAAACAAACAAATATAGGAATCAAAGAAGGTAAAAAACAAAGACGAAGACAATAAGGGAAATAAAAATCCCAAGGAACAAAATCGGAGAAAGAGCAAATAAGCGAAATCTTAGAGAAGAGAGCAAAGGGAAAAGAGAGATAGCAAAGGAACGCGTGGGGGCGAGCCAGGGTGAGCAGCACCAAGATGTGAATGATATTGCTAACAGATGGGCGGCGTCTAAAGAGCTAAGGAATCCGGATCGTGAACAAGCTCTGAGTGAAACTTTTCCGAATTGAACTGATAATGTTACGGAACAAAGTGAAAATAGGAAAGAAAGTATAGATAAAGATGTAATATTGGGTGTATGCATTTTCAAGAGAAATACTGTGTAGTTTAACCATACTCAGTATGTCATGACTAGATGAAAGGGTTGGTTACCGTTGAAACTTTTGAAATATGTTATCCATATACATACTGAAAAAAATCAGTCGAACTAAATATAGTTAATATAATGATTATGTATATATGTCTATGTGTATGTATGTATGTATCTTTGTATTTATGTATATATGTATGTATGGATGGATGGATGGATGGATAGATGGATGGATGGATGGATGGATGGATATATATACACACGCACGCCCACACAGCACACTCACAGCAAGACATTGTTGACTATTGACAAAAGAATGATAATTCTAGTGCCTGTGCATACAAAGCCCGACTCTTGCCCAACCTCCTCATATTAGCTAAAACAACACAAAGACAGATTATGCGAAGGCACGATAGTTCAAGGGTTCAAATCATCGGGCAAACTGAGGGTGAGGAGCGAGGTGCCACATGCAATAGCAACCCACTGTTAGATTCGTCACTACGCCTCATCTTGCAAGACACTCCACGCCCAAGGAAGATCTAAGAAACAGTATCGATGTAAGCCAAGTGCTCTTAACAGGCGATTGAACTGTGCAAAGATACGAATGCGAGAATATCTGATGTTGCAAATCTACCGTTGCATTACGGCGGTTCTCGGAAGGAAATGCTCAGAGCCATTCTTTAAACTTCGCATGAAAGTTAGAGGGGAAACGCGACCTTTAACAGCATTACAGAGAAGAACGGCGTAACGAGCGAGTAGCTCTTCTTGCTGACACTTTTGAAAGGCAAAATTTGCTCAAACTTCAGGCTCGAATGGAAGGCAAATTCTATTATCAATTTTCAAGATAATCTCAGAGGATTTCTCGCAGTGGAATATATGTATTGATACTTATATATATGTTTGATTATTAAGACTGAATATAGGGAACATATGTGACTTTGAAAGCTTCTGTGAAATGCAAGATGGCAATGGAAATTTCTTTATTCCCAGCTGCAAAAGAGCTTTATAGAACACCTTGATTTATCATTTTCCCGATATGCATGAAAACGTAGGGGAAAATATATGAGAAATCTACAGAGACAATTTGATATGAATTCCAGCAACTCTGAAAAGATGCATTTGAAGAAAATAGCTTGACTGCCTC
>NW_028234443.1:15601310-15603810 GCF_977035675.1 Penaeus japonicus
AGAATGACAGAAAGAGAGAGACTGAGAGAGGGAAAGTGTGCGAGAGAGAGAGAGAGAAAAGAAAAAAGAGAGGGAGGGTAATAGAAAACGAGAGATATATAGAGAGAGAAATAGAAAGAAAGATAAAGAGAGAGAGAGAGACAGGCAGACAGAGAGAAAAAAAAAGGAAAAAAAATAGAAAGAGAGAAAGAGAGAGAGTGTGTGTGTGTGTGAGAGAGAGAGAGAGAGAGAGAGAGAGAGAGAGAGAGAGAGAGAGAGAGAGAAAGAGAGAGAGTTTCGACAAAACCAACAAGTCCCCCAGGGCCTGTCATGTGTGAATCTTTGAAAGCTGTGTCCCCCTCGTCACTGAACGTGTCAGCTGTTCCATCAATCGGTCTCTTTTCTTTAATAATGACCTCAGTGACTGCAATATATTCTAGTTTGTAACATATATCACTTTGTGTATTTTGTTTTCTTAAAGGATTTGTTCGATCGATGTAGCAAATAAAAGTACTTTGTAAATGTCATAAGCTGAAAGTGCGGTACACGAGGTCTTGAAGTCAACACTTAATTACTCGTATATTTCATTGTCGTCATGTGTATATTTGTTTTCCCATACGTTTGCTATATACAGTAAAACGCACACAGATACACATAGACAAAAAAGACACATACACAGAAAACATACATACACACTTCATATACGCAAATCCTGCGTAACTGGAATCTAACACATGGCACAAGAATATTATCCTGCTGCTTGTGTAAGTATTCTCTACCCTGTAAATCAAGAACCTTCATGCTTAATATATGCAACATAAACATGCAAATATCACGCAGCTGTACAACGCTTATGACTAAAAGTGTTGAACATCAGAAGTATTTACCTTTTTTCTTCTTATTCTTTTTTTTTTTTTTTTCCTTTGTAAGTACCAATAGAATTTTTGAACACTTTTACTGTGGAAATTAATAGAGTCAGACACATCTAGTGCAGTGGATCGCCGTTGAACTAAGGAGAGTTTTTGAATTTATAGCATATTTCGTTGACTGGATTTTTTTTTTTTCTTCTTTTTTTTTCCTTTTTTTTACAAGTGAATGAAAAGATTGTAATGTGATATTGACCAATATCTGAAATATTTTGAGGATTTTTCCATTTTCTTTCTTTCTCTCTCTTTTTCTCTCTTCTACTCTTGCTTCTTTGTTATAGTCTTCATATCATGCACGACTTTAGGTCATGACTTTGTGCATGACATTGGTAAGAGAAAAACTTAGATGAAAATGATAATAATAATAATGGCAATAATGATGGTCAATAGTGATGATGAAGATAAGAGAAGCATTGATAATGATCATGATGATGGTAATAATCATAAGATGGTAATAATGATGATAATGATGATGATAATGATTGATATTATGATGATTATAATGAATATGATAATGGTAGTGATGATTATAATGATGAAAATAATAGTGATTATCGTGATGCTGATAACGTTGGTGATGATGAGGGTAATGATGATGATTATATGATGTTGATGATGATAATAAGGATGATGATGATCATAAGGATACTGAAGATGATGATGATGGTGGTCATGATAATGTTAACATTAATGATAGTAATGATGATGAAACATCACACTTATCACAGACACGAATCTCCGATTCAGTAATAATAATGAAAATAATGATAACAATAATAGAAGAGATAATGATCATAATGTTTAAGATAATGATGAGTCAAAACAAAAATAACAACAACAACAACAACGAAATATTCCCACACATCAGCCTTGGATGATCTAACAAGACAAACTGCATTCACTCACACTCGAGTTTCGCTTCGCAAACCTTTTAGCATTCGATTTTTTTCGCTCGTGCCTCAAACGCTGAGGGTGCTTGGCCCAGATTCTATGCTCTATCACTCTCTTCTTCTTTTTCACACTTCTTTCATGATTATTATTATTCACTTTCTTCGTCGTCGCTTTCTCTCTCTCTCTCTTGCTCTCTTTCTTTTTATTTTTGTTTCTATCTCTCTCTCTCTTTCTCCTTCTCTCTCTCTCTTTCTCTTTCTCTTTCTATCTCTTTCATTATCTTTCTCTTCCTCTTTCTATTACACTTTTCTCGCTCTATATATGTGTGTATATATATGTATATATATATATATATATATATATATATATATATATATACATATTCATATATACATTTCCCATGTCTACGTGTTGAAACTTGCCTTTTTTATATCATATTGTCAAAGTTATATTCCAATTTCATTGTATGTATACTGTACATACATAAATATATATATATATGTATAGATAAATATATATATATATATATATATATATATATATATATGTATGTATGTATATATGTATAATATATATACATATATATGTATATATATATATATATATATATATATATTATATATATGTATATATGTATATTATATATATATACATATATATATATATATATATATATATATATATATATATATATATGTATGTAT
>NW_028234443.1:15631310-15636310 GCF_977035675.1 Penaeus japonicus
GGAAAAGACAAAGAGGAAGAAGGAAAAGACCAAGATGATAAAAGAAAAGAAGCTAAAGAAGAATAGAAAGAATAAAAAGAGTAAGAAAAAAAAGAAAATGGATAAGACAGAAGACAAAGAAGAACCGACGAAAAAAAAACATACGGAGTAGTTTTTTATACAAAACCAATCAGTTCACCAGCATCTTTAATCAGCATGTTTAAAAAAACCCTATTAGTTATAACAGTCACGCACCGTTTTGAACACCTACTACCCACCACCACCACCACCCCACCCATCTACCCCCTTACCCAAACGAAAGAGCTCACCTATATATCTAAGGGCTGCCCAGAACGACCCATTCAGACGACCCACGTGCCCTATCGAGACGCCATCTTGTCTGCCTCGTAAATTGGCCACCTTTAAAACGACCAGCCTTATCGACACCATTACCACCATCGCGGCCAAGGGGGAAAAAGTGTGATGCAGGCTCGGATGGAGCCATAAGGCCGGCCAAGAGCCCGTCCAGTGCGCGCGCGCGCTCTAATAGCTGTCCTTGTAGCAGTTTATGGGGGTTTATGATCGGGGGGAAATATTTGACAAATTAGGTGGCGCTCTGATGGGGTAGAAATAAATATCAAATGCCTTGATAGGCTTGGTGCTAATGTATATTAATTTATGTTAACGGAAGAATATCTGTATGTGTGTAGATATACCTATATACACACACACACACACACATACATATATAGATATATATATATATATATATATATATATATATATATATATATATATATGTATGTGTGTGTGTGTGTGTGTGTGTGTGTGTGTGTGTGTGTGTGTGTGTGTGTGTGTTTTGTGCGATATACCTATACACACACACACACACACACACACACACACACACATATATATATATATATATATATATATATGTGTGTGGTGTTGGTGTGTGTGTGTATGTTGTGTATATATATAATATTATATTATATATATATATATATATATATATATATATATAATATATATATATATATATATATATATATATATATATATATATATATATATATATATATATATATATATATATATATATATATATATAAATATATAATATATATATTATGTATGTATATGTATATATATATATATGCTCATCCTCTATCTCCCTATCCCTTTTTCCTTCACTCTCTTTTCTCTTTGTCTCTTTGTCACTCTTTTTATTCTATATCTTCTCTCTCTCTATCTCACTTCCTCTCTCTCTCTCTCTCTCTCTCTCTCTCTCTCTCTCTCTCTCTCTCTCTATATCTATCTATTCTCTCTCTCTCTCTCTCTCTCTCTCTCTCTCTCTCCTTCTCTCTCTATCGCTCTCTCTCTCTCTCTCTCTCTCCTTCTCTCTCTATCGCTCTTCTGCTTCTCTCTCTCTCTCTCTCTCTCTCTCTCCTCTCTTCTCTCTCTCTCTCTCTTCTAGTCTTCTCTCTCGCTCTCTCTCTCTGTCTTTGTCTCTCTCTCTCTCTCTCTTTCTCTCTCTCTCTCTCTCTCTCTCTCTCTCTCTCTCTCTCTCTCTCTCTCTCTCTCTCTCTCTCTCTCTCTCTCTCTCTCTCTCTCTCTCTCTCTCTCTCTCTCTCTCTCATTCTGGCACTCTCCTTTTTACGTGTGTATGTGTGTGTGTGTACATAGATATATACAACATATATATATACCTTCATACATACATACATACATGCATACATACACACATACATACATACATACATATATGCATACATATACACATACATGCATACATACATACATATACATGAAAACAGATGGGCCAAACCTTCTCCCGATTTTAGTTCCGTGACCCATGAAAATCCAGTAGATGTCAAATAACAATTCCGCAATCCCTCTACACCGATAAGACTTGAATTGCACCAAAATCAACGCTTTTATTCCCCTGTTATTCTTGCAATTGCACAGCATTAGCGTAGGATCAGCCGCATTAGCGCGCTGCACGAATCAACAACATTCTCAAGTTCGAGCCAGAGTGTCTTCCTGTTCGCTCTGTTCCGCGTCCGATCGCATTGTGGCTGACGCGATGTCTTGGTTGCCTGCTTGGTCGTCGGAGAGCCATGGTTATCTTTGTTATTGTCGTTTCTTCTTTGTTTTTTGTTGTTGTTGTTTTTATTTCTTCTGCCTCTGTTCACTCTTTGTTTTTTTGTTTTTGTTTTTTGTTTTCTTTTTTATTTATTTCTATTTTTCTTTATTTGATTGTTTCGCTTTCTTCTTCTTTTTTTCTTCATCCTGTTCTTCTTCTTCATCATTTTTTTCTTCTTCTTTTTCTTCTTCCTCCTCTTCTTCTTTCTCCTCTTCCTTTCCCTATTCCTCTTCTCCGTTTTATTCTTCTTCTTTCTTCCCTTCATGTATCTCCTCTTCCACCTCTCAGACTTCTTCCTCATCTTTTTCTTCTTCTTCTTCCCGCTTTCTCTTCCCCATATATCATTTTGCTCTTTCCCTTCCTACGTTCAATCCCCCCCCCCCCCTCCACCACCACCTTCCCTCCCTCTCCCCTTCCCTCTTACCTCTCATTTTCTTAGTCCTCTTCCTCCTCTTCTCTCGCTATCCTTCCTCTTCTCCTCCGGTCCCTTGCCACTTCCCTTTCCTTTCCTCTCATTGCCTCCTTATCCTCCGCCTTCTTTGCTGCTTCCTCCTCATTCTCCTCTTCCTCCTCAACCACAACACCTCCTCCTTCTTCATCCTCCTCCTCCTCCTCCTCCTCCTCTTCCTCCTTCTCCCCTTCCTCCTCTTCCTCCTCCACCTCCTACTCCTCATTATCATCATCAGCCTAATCATCCTCTTTCTCTTCTTCCGTCTCTTTATCCTTTCCTTCTCCACCTCATCATCATCATCATTATCACCATCATCTTCCCTATCATCCTCTTTCTTCTTCCTCTTCTTCTTCTTCTTCTTCTTCTTCTTCTTCTTCTTCTTCTTCTTCTTCTTCTTCTTCTTCTTCTTCTTCTTCTTCTTCTCCTTCTTCTTTTTCTTCTTCTTCTTCTTCTTCTTCTTCTTCTTCTCTTCTTCCTCCTCCTCCTCCTCCTCCTCCTCCTCCTCCTCCTCCTCCTCCTCCTCCTCCTCCTCCTCCTCCTCCTCCTCCTCCTCCTCCTCCTCCTCCTCCTCCTCCTCCTCCCTCCCCTCTTTGTCTCGAAGCTACGACGATACAACACGGTAGGATGACGTGTTTTGGGGATAGATAAAGTGACGCATAAAACAATTATTTTTATTTTTCTCTCCTTCTCATTTCTTTCTTTCTTTTCATCTCTCCTTTTTCATTTCCCATTTTTTCTTCTTTTTTGCTATTCTTCTTGGTGAGTCAATTTTACAACAATAAAAATATATGTATATATATATAGTCGAATCTAAATAAAGCTTCTTTTTCTAGATGCTTTGTTTCCTTCCTTTTCACTCTCTCTCTCCCTCTCTCTCTCTCTTAGCTCTCTTTCTCTCTCTCTCTCTCTATCTCTCTTTCTCTCTCTCTCTCTCTCTCTCTCTCTCTCTCTATCTATCTATCTATCTATCTATCTATCTCACTCTCTTTCTCTCTCTCTCTCCTTGCTCTCTCTCTCTCTCCTTGCTCTCTCTCTCTCTCTCCTTGCTCTCTCTCTCTCTCTCTCTCTCTCTCTCTCTCTCTCTCTCTCTCACTCTCTTTCTCTCTCTCTCTCTCCTTGCTCTCTCTCTCTCTCACTCTCTTTCTCTCTCTCTCTCTCTCTCTCTCTCTCTCTCTCTCTCTCTCTCTCTCTCTCTCTCTCTCTCTCTCTCTCTCTCTCTCTCACTCAATTTTGTTCTCTCTCTCCTTGCTCTCCCACCCCCCCCCCCTCTCTCTCTCTCTCTCTCTCTCTCTCTCTCTCTCTCTCTCTCTCTCTCTCTCTCTCTCTCTCTCTCTCTCTCTCTCTCTCTCTCTCCTAGCTCTCCTACCATCTAAGTTTAATTTCACAAAAACACCCTGATATATACACAGGATGTTAGGTGTATTTCAACATCATTTACAGTTCGCCAACCACAGTTTCCCAGCGAATACTTATTACTTCTTGCTGCTTTTTATTTGCACAAGCAAAAGAACGAGCGTGTGCGTCACTCTAAAAGAATGAGCGAAAAATTGCATTGTGCACTTTCATCTTTGAGGAATGTTCGAGGAAATAAAACGAAAAAAAAAACGGAAAAGACATTACAGTAAAGGCATCAACAACAATAATGTAGTTTACCCGAAGAATTACTGAAGCAAAACTTAGTTAACTTTTGACTATCTTTTTTCTTCTTCTTCTTCTTCTTCTTCTTTTTCTCTTTCTTCTTCTTCTTTGCCTTCTTATTCACTTTTTTTCTTAATATTCGTCTTTTCTTCTTCTTGAAATCATTATTGTTGTTATTACTGATACCATCATTATCGTTACTATTATCATATTATCATTATTCACCTCCTACTCTTCCTTTCATCTCTTGTTATTAATACCATCATCATTATTGTCATCGTTATCATCATTATCACTATTATCATTATCATCATCATCATTATTATCATTATCATCATTATTATCATTACTAGTACTGTTATCACTGTTATCTTTACTACTATCATTATTATCATTATCATTATTTCTACTGCCTTTATCCTTATTGTCCTCTTTATATTTCTGATTTTCTTTTATTAATTTTTCCAACTTTTTTAATCTACTGGCGCAAGAGTGTAATACAGACCTTATACGAAAATCCTTTATCATTCATTTACATATCTATGTGTAAATGCTGATTTTCTCTCTCTCTCTCTCTCTCTCTCTCTCTCTCTCTCTCTCTCTCTCTCTCTCTCTCTCTTTGGGTGTGGTGCATTATTCACATATATAGATAAACAAATACACTCGATATAACATAGACACATACAAAACGCACACACACACACACACACACACACACACACACACACACACACACACACACACACACACACACACACACACACACACACACACACACACACACAC
>NW_028234443.1:15643810-15651310 GCF_977035675.1 Penaeus japonicus
CCCCTCCCTTACCCACCTCCCCCCCTCCCCCACACACACACATATACTCTCCACCCAACTCCGAAAAACAGACGGCGGCTCTTTCCTCGCGGCACATAATCAAGACAAGTAGAACGTGACGTAAGCTTCCTTGATGCCAAGGGTCCGCCAAGAAAGCTCAGCTAACACTTGGATGAAATGCATGCAGGGTGATTAACGCCCTTCGCCCAAGACAAACGCTGTAATTGGTGTGTGGGAGGATACAGGGAGCGGACGGTATCGGGTGGCTGGTTGCAGGTCAGAGGGGATATAGGGGGCGGGCGAGGGGGAAAGGGGGGGAGGCGATTGTGTGCTTTGTTGTGTATGTGTGTTTGTGTTTGTGTGTCTGTTTTATGAATTTATATTTCATTTTATTTCTGAAGGCAGTGTGTGATTCTGTGTATGTGTGTTTGTTTCATTGTTTTTTTTCTGCTTTTGTGTTTGTTTACTTGTATTTGCGATTTAATTCTTTGTATTAGAGTATATATTTGATTTTTTGTGTTTGACTATTGTGTTTGTGTCCTTACAAATGTTTTTTGTTCTCTACCGCACTCTTATTACTGCGTATGCGTTTGCAGCCATGATTTAAAGCAATGAGAAGGGGAGGTTGGAGAGGGAGGAGGGGGTGGTAGACGAGCACAACAAACCTTTACACTTTCTAAAGAGAAAGACTCTGTGACGCTTCTCTCTTATATGATTGAACTGTTTACCTTTGTGTTTTAGCATTGACTAATACAAATCATCATTATATTGTACAACATTAAGCATCAAATCAACAAATCACATAGCTTAAGTGGGGGCACGGAACCCCCTTTGTATTCTCTCCTTCCCTGGCTATGGCACTGGTTTATATTCTGCGTTTGACTATGTACGCGTTTTTTGTTGGTATGTTTATATGCACACGGAGCAGCATGCCTCTGTGTGTGCGTCTGCAAAACACCATTTCCTTTGTGATACAGTTTTCGTTTGTACTCTGAATATCAATAGCAATTAACTGGCTGAAGGTCTGCTGTCCTCCTTCCCCTCCCGAAGTACGTTCAACTGAGAATTCCAGCAACAAAGAAACAGAAGGGTAAAAGGCTGGAATCCAATAGTGTGAGTGCCAATGCACCCCCCCCCCCCCATTCAGACGTAAGAGAGCGCGAGCGTTCGAGAGCTTGTTATTCAACCCTGTTACCTATCCCTTTTCCCTTTAGCCCTTAGTCCGTAGCCCTTATCTCCTTTATCCATAAGGTTTACCCATTACCTATACCCCTTTGACTACTACTACTATCCTTACCCCTTGCCCCTCACCCCTTTCCCTCCAAAAGGGAAAATAAATAAAGCAAAAAGGATCGAGATGCCAAAAGAACTTAAGGTACTCTTGCAGAACACAACGCGCGGGGGCGAAAAAGGGTGCAATACAAGTGTGCAATTGCTATTCATTTTGAGGGGAGAAAGAATTGTTCTGCAACATTTGAAGAGGCAGGTGGAGGAGGAGAGAGGGAGGAGGGAGGAGGAGAATGGAGGGAGGGAGGAGGAGAGAAGGGGGAGGGAGGAGGAGAGAGGGGGGAGGGAGGAGGAGAGAGGGGGGAGGGAGGAGGAGAGAGGAGGAAGGGAGGAGGAGAGAGGAGGGGGGGATTGATTGGGTGATGAGGAAGGGAGGAGAGGAAGGGGAGGGGGGATAGGGAGGAGGAGGTAATGAGAGAGAGAGAGGATTGATCGGGTATTGAGGTAATAAGGGGGGGGGGGTCAGATGGATGGGGTGAGGGGAGAGGAGGAAGCGGAAGGGTAGGGGTAGGGAGGGAGTGGATGATTGAACGAGGGAAGGGGAGGAAAGGAGGAATGGGAAGAAATAAAATAGAGAGAGAAGGGGAGAGCGGATGGAGAAGAAGGGATCAGGGGGTAAAGAGGAGACAGGAAGGGCGAAGGATGAGGGGAGAAAAGAGAGGGGAAGGGAAGGGGACAAGGAGAGAAGAGCGGGGGAAGGGGAGAAAGGAGGGAGAAGAAGGGAAGAAGTAAAGAGGAGAGGGAAAGGGCAAAGAATAAGGAGATAGGAAAGAGGGAAAGGGGATAAGAGGAGAAGGGGAAAGGGAAGGGAAAGGAATTAGGGGAGAAGAGGAAGATTTAAGGGGAAGGAATGAGGGGAGAAGAAGAAGGTTTAAGGAAAAGGGAAAAGCGAAGAGGAGAATAGGGGAAGGGGAATAAAAGAAGAATTAAGAAAGGGGACAGCGATAAGGGCAAGAAAGAAGAGAAAGAACGAGGGGACTAAAGAAGACAAAAAGGGTGAGGGAAGGAATTCGATCTGCCGAAGGGTGGGGTGGGGGGAGGAGAAAGGGGTATGTGGGAGGGGAAAGGGGTTCAGGGGAGAAGGGGAGAGAGGGAAAGGGGTTTAGGGGGGAGGGTGAGAGGGGGGAAAGGGGAGAGGGGGGGAGGGGAGAGGGGGAAAGGGGTTTAGGGGGGAAGGGGAGAGAGGGGAAAGGGGAGACGGGGGGAAAGAGGTTTAGGGGGGAAGGGGAGAGGGGGAAAAGGGGTTTAGGGGGGAAGGGGATAGGGGGGAACGAGGTGTCACATGAAGGTTTTGTGCCGAATAAAACTTTCAAAAGGTGAGGGGAGTCGCTTTCTCGTCACGTTGTTTTATTGTTCCTCGGATGGTTGAGCTTCTCTCTTGCTGTTTTATCTATTTCTTCCTCTTCGTTTCTATCTTTAGCATATCGTTGTTGTTGTTGTTGTTTCTTGGTTTCTTCTTCTTCTTCTTCTTTTTCTTCTTCATCTTGTTCTTCTTTGTCTCCTTTTTTCTTCTTCATATTGGTATTTTCTTTTTCTCTTTCGTATTATTATTCTTTATATCATTATTATTCTTTCTTATTCGACTTCTTCTTCTTCTTTTTACTTTTTTTTTCTTCTTCTTCTTTCTCTTCGTCTTATTCTATCTTTTTCTTCTTCTTCTTCCTTTTTCTTCTGCTTCTTCTTTTTCTTCTTTTCTTTGTTTTAATTTTCTTATCATTATTTTTTCTTTCTTATCATGATTTTTTTTTCTTTTTTCTTGACTTCCATTTCATCATTACTGTTATCATCAGTATTATTATCAATATTATCATCATCATCACCTTCATTATCATTGTTATAATCATCATAATCATGACTATTATAATAACTACTACTTTTACCCTTATCATTCTTATTATTATCATTATTATTCATCTTGTCACCATAATTACTATCATTAACATTGTCATTATTTTCATATTGACATTACATTTCTTGTCAATACGTTTGTCTCATTTTTTGTTGTTGTTGTTTTTTTTGTTGTTGCTTTTTGTTTGTTTGTTTTTTGTTAAGTATCTTAATCTATTTCCTTTTTTCTCTTATTCAAAGGTTTTGCGCTTCCCTTTTTCTCTATTTTTCTTTTATTCCCCCCTTTTTTTTCTTTTCTTTTTTTTTGTATTGCTACATATATTGTTTTCATTTTTAGCTTTTGTTGAACGTAATGGTTTTTTTTTCTTATTTTGTTTTGTTTGTTCTTTTTTGTTTTCCTTCGTTTTTACTTCCGTTTTTGTATTGGTTCCCGTTTCATTTGTGTCGTTCGCTGTATTTCCTTTTTTTTCTCCCTCTCTTTCTCTTTCTTTCTTTTATATGTGTCCCTCTCGTTCTTTCTCTCTCTCGCTCGCTCTCTGTATCTATCTGTCTTTGTCTCTATCTTTGCGTCTCACTCCCTCTCTCTCTCTCTCTCTCTCTCTCTCTCTCTCTCTCTCTCTCTCTCTCTCTCTCTCTCTCTCTCTCTCTCCTCCTCTCTCTCTCTATCTCTTCTATCTATCATCTATCTATCCCCTCTCTCCTCCCTCCCTCCCCCCCCTTTCTCTCTCTCTCTCTCTCCCCCTCTCTCGCTCTCTCTCTCTCTCTCTTCCTCTCTCCCTCTCTCTCTCTCTCTTCCTCTCTCTCTCTCTCTCTCTCTCTCTCTCTCTCTCTCTCTCTCTCTCTCTCTCTCTCTCTCTCTCTCTCTCTCTCTCTCTCTCCCTCCCTCCCTCCCTCCTCCTCTCTCTTTCTCTCCCTCTAATTTTTGTAATAAGATTATCCATAAATCTATATAGATAAGAAAAAAAGATAACAAACCAACCTTCTAGACGTCTATTTCACCTGAGCAAATCCATTTTACAGAACCCAAGAGGAACAATGTAAATAACACACACACACACACACTGTCCTCCCTTCGCCCATTCTGAGCACCATCAGCGGGCCGACCAGAGCGAGGCAGGCAAGGAGGGTTCCCTGGAATGTATCCTATTCAGGAACACTCTTGGTAATGCGTGAGTCTCCTGTCCCCTCCCCCCTCTCCCCTCTCCCCTCTCCTTTCTCTTCTTCCTAGTCCTTTCTCTCTCTCTCTATTTCTTCTCTTTCCTCTTTTTCCTTTCCATTCTCTTCTCTTTCCTTTCCCTTCCCTCTTTTTCTTATATTCTTACCTCAACCCTTACCTTTTTCCCCTCCCCTTTCCCTTGTTATCTCCTCCCCTCTTGTTTTCTCCTTCTCTTCTCACTCCTTCCCCTCTTACCACCTCCGCTTCCCCTCGTTCTCGCCACCCCCTCCCTCTCTCCTCTTTCTCTTTTCCCTCTTCTCTCTCCTTCCCCTTCACTTCCTCTTTCCTCTCCTCCCCTCCTTCTCTCCTCCCCCTTCCCTCCGCTCTCCCCTTTTCCCTCCCTTTTTTTCTCTCCTCTCCTTCCCTCCTTCTCTCCTCCCTCTTCTCTCTCCTCTCCCTTCTTCTCCTCTCTACCTTCCTCCCCTCTCTCTCTCCTCCCCCTCCCTCCTCCCTCCTCCCCATCCCCCTCCCTTCCCCTCCTCCCTCCTCCCTTCCCTTCCTCCCTTCACCCCTCCCCCTTCCTACCCCTTTCCCAACCCCTCCTCCCAACCCCCTTCCCTTCCATCTCTCCTCCCCTTCCCCCTCCCTAACTCCCCACCCCCCCACCCCACCCCAGCCCACCCCCACCACCACCTCCCATCAGCCTCGGAGGCCCAAGGTAAGGAATGTGCGTAGAGATCCCGCCAGCCCAAGCTCGCTCTCGCCCGGATGAGATCATGAAAGTCAGACAGATAGCTCGAAGCTCGCGAATGTCTCCCTCCACACTGGACGTTGCTTGTGCTTTCGAATGCAGACGATGAGACGCGACTGTCAACAACTTTCCAACTTATTTTCTAAATGTGTCCTAGCTGCGAAGGATAGGATGGGGGGTAGGGGGGGTAGGAGGGGGAGGCATGGGGTCTGTTATTTCGTTGGATTCTTTTCCCGGGTTGATCTGCTCTAAGTGTTCGTTTCTCTCTCTATCTTTCTCTTTGTCTTTCTGTCTCTCTCTCTCTTTCTCTTTTCTTTTTCTCTCTTTTTCTCTTTCTTTCTTCTCTCTCTCTCTCTCTCTCTCTCTCTCTCTCTCTCTCTCTCTCTCTCTCTCTCTCTCTCTCTCTCTCTCTCTCTCTCTCTCTCTCTCTCTCTCTCTCTCTCTCCAAATCTCTCTCTCACTCAATCTCTCTCACCCTAAATCTCTCTTTCTCTAAATCTCTCCAATTCTTTCTAACTGCCAGACTCCTAACATCCAGCTTACGATACCTTCACACTATAAGATCTATCAATGTCCGTAACAATGATCTAGTCTCCTGCAATAGCATGTGCCTTATGCAATGACCTACGTCTCATACTGTGATCATGGCTTGATCATCCTCTTTAACTAGAATTGTGAAATGCTCTTGTTTCCACAGACATATATATTTTTTCCTTTTCTTGCCTCACACCACGCTCCGCCCTGGTTTAAGATTTTATCCTCTACCCCTTTCACTCGCCCAGCAGGATTTAGTATTGGTATTACTTGTTGTTTTTCCAGTATTAGGCATGTGTATGGGGAGCGTGATCCGTCGGCTCACACACACACATACACAAAGAGCGAACGTACACACACGCACGCGTACATGCGCTCACAGACACACACAGTCAAAGCAGATATCACATCCACTTATTTGTCGATTTTTTTTTTTTTTATCATCCACCACATCCGCTTGGTGCTTCTGATTCATCCACCTCAGACTCATCCACTCGCGTTTCATCATCCACCCTCGTTATCCACAATTTCCATTCTTTATTCCTAATATCTCTCTCCACAAACATGAACCAGCAAAAGAACCCAATACTAAATACATTACAGTTTATTTCACATTCAAAGGACCCTCTCCTTGTATCCCTTCTTCCTCTCGTATTCAATCCTCTTATGGAGTCTTTTCTTCTCTCTTTCTTCTCCGCCTTAAAGTTTCCAATTCTAGTGTGTCTCCCTCTCCCACGTTCCTTTTCCAGGCAAACAGACGCTACATGCAATGCCTGCCACGCGTTCATCAACCTGCACGTCTATCTCTCGTATTTCCTTTAAACTAATGAACACGAGAAGGCTATGGGGGATGCAACTTCCTATGTACATATGAGTAAACAAATAGATATAATGATAAATTAATCCATGATGATTGAATTCGTCCTCCCATCCATCCACGACATAAACAACTAAAGCAAGCAGCAAGCAACACCTAATCAATAATGGCAACATTTAATCAACACTTAGCATGACTCTTATCCGACGTCCCTGCCACACAAGAGCAATCACAGATCATCGTAAAATCGTACATACGACATGTATACTCAGTAAAAAAAAAAAAAAACGTAATTCTTTTGAAACTATAACACTCGAAAAAGACACCAATTACACCCCTCCTACCTTCTTTAATTCCTCCCTTCTCCCTCACACCTTCCTTTTTCCTCTCTCATTATCCGACCATCTTTCTTCCCCTTCCTTCCACAAACCACCCCACCCTTCCCCTCCCCTCCCCTCCCCCCCACCCCACCCCCACCCTAGCAACGTCCACATCACACTGATCTTTTGCATCCACATCAGCATGAATCTTGTCCTCGGAGATAAATTTCGCAGCTAAGCCTCAATTTATCTCCCCGGCGCTTAAGAACAACTAATCGCGTTGAATCCTACGGAAGACATCGTTCACTTGAGGCCGTGCCAACTCCAAGGTTTTCTGGCTTGCTATTCGCCGCTGCAAATTCGCTGCAATGTCTGTTCCGTTATTCTTCTTTCGCTGGTTGTCTCTATGGTTAGATGTGGATAGGTGGATGGATGGGTGGATTGAGGGTGGGTGGGTGGGTGGATTGATGGATTGATGGGTGAGTGGGTGGGTGGGTGGATGGATGGATTGATGGGTGGATGGGTTGATGGGTGGGTGGGTGGGTGGGTGGATGGATTGATGGGTGGGTGGGTGGATGGATGGGTGGGTGGATGGGTGAATGGGTGGATGGGTGGGTGGGTGAGTGGGTGAATGGGTGGGTGGGTGGGTGAATGGGTGGGTGGGTGGATGGGTGAGTGGGTGAATGGGTGGGTGGGCGGGTGGATGAGTGGGTGGGTGGATGGATGGGTGGGTGGATGGATTGATGGGCGGGTGGGTGGGGGGATGGATTGATGGGTGGGTGGGTGG
>NW_028234443.1:15666310-15668810 GCF_977035675.1 Penaeus japonicus
TGTCAGTAACTTCACGAACATCCCTGTGATGTTGAATTACAGCGTCCGTCAAAGGGGTTGAGGAAAAGGAGAGATGTCTGTATTTAAACTGCAGTCTCATAACCGAGTGTTCATTTTTATCAGTGATATCCTATCATCCTATCGACAGAGCCTTTGATTGAATAAAACACAGTAATCCTTAGATTACGTAACTGGATACCCTGCAGCAGGTTGTATTCATGGACGAGACGAGCGTGGAAATTATGAAGTAATAGTTCAGCATCATCCTTTCCTATTCATTTACCGTAAGTTGTTTGCGGGCGGTCGCCTTGGTTACCGTATGTCGCGGATATGAGAGTCAAGTGCATGAAACTTTACAAAGACAAAATCGTCGATATAATAGCAATATTAAAAGAATTTACGTTATAACTTCACTTCCCCTGAAGCTCTGCTCTCGAATTTTCCTCTTTCTATGTCGTGTATGTCACCTTCACAAAATATAAGTCAATATTTTTTTCCCCATTTAATCCCTCAGACCTTTTTCAGATCCTCATCTCAACTCATCATATGTGCTTTAAGTGTAAGTGTGGCCTCATAAGCAAATGCTGACTGAAAACCCATTTGGGGCCAAAATGGGTTCCTTGATCTAATTTTTGGAGACTGGAATACTTGATGTCGTCTTTGCTCTCCCTCTTTTGTCGTTTTGGTTTATTATCTGATGTTTGTTTGTGTTTTATTCTCTTCTAGTCTTTTTTTCGTTTTTCTTTTATTGATCACTTCGATTCCCTGAGTCTTGTAAAGTAATGTCTTTGTTTTCTCTCTCTCTCTCTCTCTCTCTCTCTCTCTCTCTCTCTCTCTCTCTCTCTCTCTCTCTCTCTCTCTCTCTCTCTCTCTCTCTCTCTCTTTCTCTCGCTCTCTCTCTCTCTCTTTCTCTCTCTCTTTCTCTATTTATCTCTCTCTCCCTCTCTCTCACACAACTCCCACAACTCTTAAATCAGAACGAAGGTACTTTCTTCCTCCCAAATGTCTTTCCAAGATCCAATAAGCCGAAGCGTACTATACGGCTGAGGTATAATGACCACGATTTCCCAGATGTCTCCCTAACATACAGTACATCGATGGGCACTGTACTAAGGAAGTGTAATTACCAAGTTCTTCGGAAACCAGGTTAGTCCGAGGGGATTCTAATGAGGATTCCCCTCCCCGTTGTGTCTCCCGTAGATGCTGTTCCCCGGGAGAAGGACTTTCGTACCCCCGTACCAAGGGGATATGATAAGAGGAGTAGTGTCTAGGAAGAGATTCCTAAGTTTGGAATTTTTTAACTCTCCTGATTTGCATAGTGGGAGGTCTACTCTTCTTTGGATTGTCTTCATTTTGAGGCCTATCGAAAGATTGTAGGTTTAGCTCTAATCAAAATAAACGCCAAGATTTAGAGCCTGTATTACATATAATACGTGGATTGCCAGATATCTGTTGAAATGTGTTTTAAGTGGATGTTTACGGACCATTTGACAAAGTGCCAAAAAGAGAATCTCCTTAGTTGGTGCTCTGTATTTTTTACTGTTTGACAAATAATAGTGTGTTTCTTTTATTTATTAATTCCGATTGCAATGCTTATTCACTAGTTACTCACTCATACCCTGCCGATAATATTTATCACAAAGTGATACAAAAGTTATTTTATCATTCCCTCATCATATCTTTCATCATCCTAACTGATCGCCAGTGACTTTCCTCAATACATTCACATTTTCCCCTAATTAGCACATAGCGAAGCAGACAAGTTAATTAGAGTCAATTAGTAGATATATCCTTTTCCGTCCCCCTGTTACCACCGGGTCATCAAAGAGAGAGCAGCATTGCAAAGTATTGCATAACAGAAGGGTCTCCTCTTGAGTGCGAGTCATGTCAACACTTGCAAGTATCAATTCACCTTGCATGGCAATGGCTAATGAGCAATCCGACTCCAGACTCGATTCAAAGCCACATTTGCAAGGGAAATGCCTGTAAGGACAATCCTGCAGGAATCCGAGTTTTCGGAAATATGTGTTAACTGAAACAGGCGAGGTGCCTTTTTCTGTGCTTTGCTTTTTCTGTGAGTAGGTGGGGCCTGTTATTGCCGTTCTCGTTATCATTGTTATCACTGCTGTTGTTAAGGATATTGTTATTCTTATTATTATTATTATGAATCTTATCATTGCTATTAACATTATTGTTGTTTTGTTATTGCTGCTCTCATTATCATCATAATATCATTATTACCGCCATCATCATTATCGTAATTCTTATCATTACCCCCTTTATCATTTTCATCATCATTATCATCATCATTTTCATTATCATCATTATCACAGTTATGGCCATTATCATTATCATTATCATTATCATCACCATTGTTATCATAATCACCATTTATTTTTCGTAAGTAGAAGAGACCTGCACTTATTTGTTTATCTTTTAATTCCTTTCCGTTCTATACTAATGTAGTTTCTATATTTATTTACATCTGGGTTATGCAACA
>NW_028234443.1:15681310-15688810 GCF_977035675.1 Penaeus japonicus
TGGTACAATGACGAGAATTTAAAAAAAATAATAATAATAAACAAATAATAATAATAATGATAATAATAATAATAATAATAATAAATAAATAGATAAATAAATAAATAAATAAAATAAATCAAAATCTTGACTATTGCTCACTTTGTGCGAAAAAAAATAGATTCATCTAAACATTTCGTATACATACCAGTGCAGGCACGAAATCCGTTAAAGGCATTTATACGTCTGATTATAGTATTTAGATATTATTTGTAGCACAAGTATCCCCATTATTGATGGTACTTTGGCTCATTTTCAAAGCAAGATTAGTTTGTTCACAGGCATGAGTAGGCAAAAAACCTTGTTGGTCGATCGGTGCAGCTTAATATGGTGAATTGATAGGAAGCAAGTTGAACCTCGGTTGATTATCATAATCGTTGCGTTATCATGATTATTACCGGTATCATCATCATCATTTACAAGAAGTTGAATGTCGACTTATTATCATAATCGCTGCGCTATCGTCATTATTACCAGTATCATCATCATCATTTACAAGTTGAATGCCACACACACACACACACACACACACACACACACACACACACACACACACACACACACACACACACACACACACACACACACACACACACACACACACACACACACACACACACACACACTAACACACACACACACACAGATCAAAGAAAATGGCCGAGTCATCATGACACAGAAAGTCACGAATTCCCCAGTGGGTCATCGAGGAAGTCCTCCTTGGCACAGCGGAGGGGAACGACCACTTTTTGTCGAGGTCGTCATTTCATAGCAACGAAAATAATTGCCAAGAAGTGATCGGGGTTGAAACATATCTAACGGGCGACTTATATCTTAAAATTTAGGTAATGTGTGTCTAGGTTGATTTTCTTATCTAGCATAGTCTCCTAGTTACAAATAATGGTAGATCAAGAAATGAATACATATCTCTTATTTTTCTTCTTATTGAAGCATGTATTCACATATTTTGTCAATTCGAATACTAAATCTTTTCATATACAATAGTGTAAAAATGGCTTTCTTAACAGAAGCTTCTTATTTACAATCCCATAACTAATATAAAGCAAAATACGCGAAAAGAGTTTGACCAGAGAGGGAGAAAGCAAAGCAATATCTTTCCTTTTCAGCTTTTTGTACGTGGATGGTTACCGTCTCAGCTTCGTTTTAACTTAGAAATACAAGAATAGTAGATGCTAAAACGGCTTATATGTCCTCCAACGCCTTCAAAGAAAAATAGGCAGTCTTGGGCATAGGCAGTCACGTAGGCATAATGGCTCCTGGGACTAACCTGGTTATTAGAATATTATGGCTGTCACAGGGGTAGGCTCTTATTGTAATCTCTTTATGTGCCACCATTACTACAATTGCTCTTCTTTTATTGATGCCGTTATAATCACCATTATATACGTCGCATCATATATATCATCACCAGTAACAGATCCACAATATTTCAAAGAAAGGGGACTGGATTATAACAAAAGGGTTCCAAGCACTGGTGGGCTGAGGCTATAAGCTAGCTCACCTAACAGGGATTTGGAGCATTTCATTCACAGGCATTTTCCAAGCATTTCGCGGGGCATTTTCCAAGCATGTCGTAACAAATGGCTGCAACATAACACCAGTAGTAAATAATCGATCCAGGCTCGCATGGTTTCAGTAAGAAAAAATAAAGTATTTTAGTTTTGCGTGAATATCTACTCAATCATATCAATCATCTATACATATAATTTAAGTTGTATTTGTGTACTATTTTGAGCAGAATTATATATACACTGTTGCTCTGATGATCAACGAATTTCTTTATATCAACACCATTCCCATCGCCATCAACATTCTTATCGTCACAATCATTATCGTAATTATTGTCATTTTCATACTCACTGTGTAGAGAAGATGAGGCCAAATACTGTTTTTTACCTCGGAAAATAACACATAATTTGTCAAACCTAGATCTAAATGCGACAAGAGAAAATTAAATTCAGAAAAAAAAGTTACGTCATGGGTAATCCATCACTATATTTTATCAATAATATCTATCACAGAGACATAAACCTTTTCGTTTTAACCTATTGTGTCTGCGATTTACAATCACCAATACAAAAAGGGAGCGAGTAAGTTACACATTCATTCAATTGTAGAAATATTACTTGCGGAGTATAAGACTTTTACATTCTTCCCTGGTATTTCGCTAAAAAAAAAAAATAAATAAAAAATAAATAAAAAAAAAAGTAAAGAACACGCAAACATATACAATACGGGAATGAATATATATATATATATATATATATATATATATATATATATATATATATATATATATATATATATATATATATATAAGTGTGTGTGTGTGTTTGTGCGTGTGTTTGTGTAGGTATGATTGGTTGCTGAATTTTACATGAAATAACCATATCTTTGGGTCGAGAAATCAAAAGAAATGGATATATCTTGAAAAACAAAAGTCATGCACCAGTCTAAATTTCAGTTGCGAATAATTATGGAATTTCTGTTCTCGTCAATAAGCTATTCCTTCGCGCGTTCTCTGTCTCTCTCTCTTTTTCTCCCTCTCTTGTCAATTCTCATTGTCTTTCCCTCCCTTTCCCTGTCTCTCCTTCCTCCTTCTCCATCTTTTCATCTCCTTCATCTTTCTTATTCCCTCTCGTTATTTCTTTCTGCCTCTACTTCTCTTTATCCCTTTTCCTTTCCCTCTCTTTCTCCCGTCCCCCCCCCCTTCTCTCTCTCTCTCTCTCTCTCTCTCTCTCTCTCTCTCTCTCTCTCTCTCTCTCTCTCTCTCTCTCTCTCTCTCTCTCTCTCTCTCTCCTTCTCCTTCTCCTTCTCCTTCTCCTTCTCCTTCTCCCTCTCCCTCTTCCTCTTCCTCTTCCTCTCTATCTCTCGCTCTCCCCATCTCCCATTCTTCCTCTCTCTTTCTTTTTAACATGTGATAGGAACACCACCTATTGATCGTGCATGGAGCCAAGGCACTTTGTTGTTGTGCTTGTTTGTGTGTGTGTGTGTGTGTGTATTTTTTTGTATCTTTTTCTCTTTCCCTCTTTTCTTTCTCGTTTATCTTTTTGTTAGGGGGATGTAGTTAAATTCCCAATCACATTGCAAACTACATATCGCCACGGGGAAAATAATCACCAAAGTCAAAATGAATCAACACTATTGTTATGACATATATTGTCTCACTAATTGTCTTGTTCATATAATCAACATCCATGTAATTTTGTCGCCATCATATTGAGTCCTAGTTTACTCCTTTTAACACAAACAGGAACAACAGTCCTAGTTTACTCCTTTTAACACAAACAGGAACAACATTCCTAGTTTACTCCTTTTAACACAAACAGGAACAACATTCCTAGTTTACTCCTTTTAAACACAAACAGGAACAACAGTCCTAGTTTACTCCTTTTAACACAAACAGGAACAACATTCCTAGTTTACTCCTTTTAACACAAACAGGAACAACAGTCCTAGTTTACTCCTTTTAAACACAAACAGGAACAACAGTCCTAGTTTACTCCTTTTAACACAAACAGGAACAACAGTCCTAGTTTACTCCTTTACACAAACAGGAACAACAGTCCTAGTTTACTCCTTTTAACACAAACAGGAACAACAGTCCTAGTTTACTCATTTTAACACAAACAGGAACAACAGTCCTAGTTTACTCCTTTTAACACAAACAGGAACAACAGTCCTAGTTTACTCATTTTAACACAAACAGGAACAACAGTCCTAGTTTACTCCTTTTAAACACAAACAGGAACAACAGTCCTAGTTTACTCCTTTTAACACAAACAGGAACAACAGTCCTAGTTTACTCCTTTTAACACAAACAGGAACAACAGTCCTAGTTTACTCCTTTTAAACACAAACAGGAACAACAGTCCTAGTTTACTCCTTTTAACACAAACAGGAACAACAGTCCTAGTTTACTCATTTTAACACAAACAGGAACAACATTCCTAGTTTACTCCTTTTAACACAAACAGGAACAACAGTCCTAGTTTACTCATTTTAACACAAACAGGAACAACAGTCCTAGTTTACTCCTTTTAAACACAAACAGGAACAACAGTCCTAGTTTACTCCTTTTAAACACAAACAGGAACAACAGGGCAACAGAGCCGAATCGTTAAGAATTCCTTCATTTGGTCCTAACGGTAAGGGAATGCGACCACGAAGGCCTTTTGATGCGTTAGTCCCAGAACAAGGACGGAATTATTAAAGCAACGCGGCCATTACCTGATGGACGGACATTCCTCCTGTACGCGTGTGTGTGTGTGTGTGTGTGTGTGTGTGTGTGTGTGTGTGTGTGTGTGTGTGTGTGTGTGTGTTTTCTTGATTTTGTTCTATATATCTATAAGATAGTCATTTATATCTGGCTTGCGTTGAGACTATCGGCGTTGCACGGAATATCATGCGTTGTTGTTGTTGTTGTTTTTTTTTGTGGGCATTAGTGGTAGATATAGCAATTGTTGGTCATGGTACCACGGATAGCTCTTCAACACTCAGCCTTAGAAAATCGACAGCTGTATCAAGCAGACCACAACTTTTCTCTCACGCAAAGAAGAAGAAAAAAAAAACTCCGCACAAATAAGCTTTAATAATATGGGAATTCAACATCAGGTTCGCGGGACCTATGCGTGAGACACACAAAGAACCAAGATCACTTGAAGATATCCTCTTGCTGAATCACAAGGACGAAGCTGTTACTGTATATTTTCTGTCGCCGAGGCAGAGACAATCCAACATTATTGTAAGTTAACCTTAGTTATTAACAGCCTTACTGATTTACCACGTGGAGGAAGTGCAGTTTGTTTACGATGAAAGCTTAAAAGATATGAACCCTAAATTCATTTTAATCGTTTTTTTATTGACAATAAATGATTTATAATAGCACTAAAAAAAAACTTTTATCCTCCGCTCTAAATCCAAACACAATATGCCATGATATTGTACAACCTCCAATTTCGTTTTATGCCAGACACCGGAATGATATTGATTGATCAACCTTGTTTTCTCACCATAGGACGAGATGGCCGTTTCCTGATTGCATTTGAGTTACCAATATATGAGAAAAAAATGTATGACGTAGGTCTGCCTTTCGAGACATCTCATCCGAATTGTAAATGAATTGTTCATATTTTCTTTTAGTTTTTCCTTCTGTGAACAAGCATGCGAATTAATCATGTTAGTCCAAGCTCCTATACATATATATAACTTATCAAAATAAAAAAAATAACACGATGTCAAAAAGAAAAAAAATAGCTTAGTCTCCCCTACGGCATCGTGCTGACAGGTGCTTGTTTTGAGATCACCTTTACACTCTGAAGCATTTTAACTCGCATTAGGGAAGACCACGCGCCTCTTCGTGCCAGCTGTACGTGTTGTCTCGACTTTGATGTGACTGCGTTGGGTGATGGCCGCTCTGGCATCTCGGAGGGTCTCTGGCTTGTGTGCTGAAGCTGTCACTTGCAAACCAGACGTTGGCCACACCGGGTTAGTGTGAATTCCCATCTGCGCCCAAAGACCTTTCAGGAAGCCATTTGCAGGAGGGGTGATATTCAATTGCGTATGTGGCAAACCCCGTGTGATAAAAAAAAAAATAGAAAAAAAAATACAGCTGCGTCTAATGCTTCGATTTTCCTCTTTTCAATTTCATTTTATTTTTCATTTATTTATCTATTTTATTTTTCATCTTTACTTTTGTCTATATTTTCATTCATATTTTCTCATCCAATTTTCGTGTTCTTAATCTAATTAAAACCGGTAATTGGGAAAAATAATAATTCTAAAGCACATTCTTTATCGTTGATATAACTTGAAATGTACAATCCAGTTACTAAACGTCGAGTTTTCTTGGACCTAACCTAAAACCATTTCGAGGCGTCGAGCGGTGTGCTATGACGTGAGTAGAATCAGACAGTTTTTAACTTTTTCACTAACTCTCTCTATCTCTCTCTCTCACTCACTCACTCACTCACTCACTCACTCTCCCTCTCTCTGTCTCTCTCTTTCTCTCTCTCTCTCTCTCTCTCTCTCTCTCTCTCTCTCTCTCTCTCTCTCTCTCTCTCTCTCTCTTTCTGTCTTTCCCTTCTTTTCTTGTTTGCCTTAAGATCTAAGAATTTCTGGCGCGGCTGCTACGTGACTCGGCTCATTATGATCTATATACACCACGTGAGCCGACTGGAAAATCAAGTGGGAATATTCCAGTTTTACACCCTCGCAAAAGCCCAAGGCAAGTACACTAAGGCAGGGACGTACAGCATGGAAATGACACCCATAGGAACGTACACGACGGTGTAACACAATAAAGAAATCTATCACACGAGTTTTATATAGGAGTGTAAACTGCCAGATATGTGTGCGGTGTGGTTAACGGCGGAACCTGGTAAGCCTGCTTTTTGCTATCACTTGCATCGCATTTTAAACTCTGACGCGTCGTGTTTTCATCATGAAATCTCCTTTACATAATCATTAATCCGGATTTAAGCTGGCGGATAAAACTGCTCGCAAAACGCCCTACTTTGCATCAGACAACTGTTGGATATGCATTGTTGACGCACGGTTAGCAGTTACTGTGTACTGGAAATGATCTTAAAATGGAAAAAGATGAGAAAAGAAATAGAAAAATGGAAATCGAAAACGAAATGAAGGAACAACAATAATACGGAAAAGGAAAATATAGATAGATAACTTTCTCGCGGCAACACCAGTCGCAACGCAGTGACAAGTGTGTCAACAAGATCAATAATGATTGCATGAACCACGCCAACAAAGTAATGAGGATGAGGATGACGAAACAATAATAATAATGAAAAAATAACTATGATGATAACAATGATGATGATACTGAATGTCGCAAATGACAGCAACATCGTAATAATAAGATATAACACTACTAATGATAATAATGATGGCAATGATAACAAGATAAGTTCCACACTACAGCACAACTATTGTACAGTCCCACTACTATTTCTCCCAGTATTTGGACCGTATAGAAGCGACCCTTAAATGAAGGTCTCACAAGCCGTTTACAAGGATGATCGATATGTAGGCACAGGTAGATGGACTTTGGAACACCTCACAAATAAACACTCGGGGTTGCCATACATTCGCGGTCTTCTTTGTTTGGCGAACGATTTTGTGGTTACATAGCGGGCAGGGGACCAATTAGGCTGAAGTAGGTTAGGCAAGTGTGTGTGTGTGTGGGTGGGGGGGTGAGGGGAAGGGGAGAGGGAGGCACGTGCGCGTGTGGTTGTGGTTGGGAGGTGTAGGGAGTGAGTACTTGTGTGTGTGGGTGTTTGTGTGTGTGTGTGTGTTGTGTGTTATGTGCGTGTACGTGTGCATGTCTCTGTGTGTCTACCTCTATCGTGTTTCCATATCAGCATCTACGTGTCCAAATACCAATACGATCTCAAATATCAAAACAAAGAACACAAACACGAG
>NW_028234443.1:15696310-15701310 GCF_977035675.1 Penaeus japonicus
TCCCTTTTTCTTTTTCTCTCTCCCTCCTTCCTTCCTCCTTCTCGCTCTCTCTCTCTCTCTCTCCTTCCTTCGTTCCTTCTTCTCTCCCTCCGTCCCTTTCTCTCTCCCTCTTCCTCCGTCCCTTCCTCTCTCTCTCTCTCTCTCTCTCTCTCTCTCTCTCTCCTTTCTTTCTTTCTCCTCTCCCTCCCTCCCTTCCTTCCCTCACCCTCTTTCTCAGTTGAGGGAAGTACTTGTAGGAGTTCAAAGAGGGAGTAAAGTGTAAACATCCTCTTTCTAGAGGGCCTTGGAGCATCTTGGCACCTCGGTATAGAATCAAGGGAGAAGGTGGGTGCCAAAATTGAACAGATGAATAGATAAGCAACATATTAAGGATAATAAAATCTACATAAACAAGGATAAAAAAAAGGGAAGGGCAGTTCATTAAGAGGAAAGAGAGAAAGGGGACGAGAGACAGGTCAACAGATGACGACCGAGTGTGAAAAGTGTCTCTGAGCGGTGTTGGAGTGGAGTGGCGTTGCGAGGAGTGGGAGTCTCGTCCGGAGTGCGGCTGAGGATGGAGTGTGTTAGAACAGGTATTGAGCGAGCCGGAACACGGGGAGTCAAGCCTGGGAGAGAGGTGTGTCGGAGGGAGGAACTTATAGGGAGAGAGAGAAAAAAAAAAGAGAAAAAAAAACGGGGCCGCGTCTGGGATCACTTCGGTGTCTTCTGTCTCTGACGTTGTCTCTTTGCTTTCTCCCCTTCTCTGTCTTTCTCGTTCTTTCTTTCTCCTCTCTCTCGCTTTCCTTTCCTTTCTTTTCTTTTTTTTTCCTTCCCTTCCTTTTATCTTATCTTCTTTTCCATCCTTTCCTCCCATCCCCTCACCCTTCTTTTCCTTTTCTTCCTTTCCTTCCTTTCCCTACCATTCCCTTCAACTTCCCCTCCCTTCCCTTCCCTTCCTTCCCCCTCCCTCCCTTCCCTTCACTTCCCATTCCATCCCATCCCTCCCCTCCTTTCCCATCCCTTTAGTTATCTTCCCTTCCCTTCACTCCTCTTCCGTTCCCCCCCTTTCTCCTTTCCTTCCCTTCACTTCCCATCCCATCCCTCCCCTCCCTTCCTTTCCATTCCCTTTCCTTTACTTTTCTTCCCTTCCCTTTATTTTCCTTTCCTTCCCTTCCCTCCCCTCCCTGCCTCACCCTGCTTCACCCTCTCCTCCCTCTCTCCCTTTCATAAAATTGACTTCAGACTTCAGGTTAGAAAAAAAAATTAGATAGAAAATAAAAATCATCCTACATTTCCTGTCCTTTGTTCACTCAATGGGCGAACGGCGACATAAACTAACATGTTAAGGAGATGTATTGGCGACGTGTTTGCATTATACCGAGTATGAAAGCGCACGGCGCCTACATTTCTATCTAAACTCGCGGGGGAAAAAAAAAGATGGAGAGGGACATACGTACGCGGGGAAGGGGGAAGGGGAAGAGGGAAGGGGGAAGGGGAAGGGGAAGGGGAGGGGAGAAAGATGCTTTAAAGGGGCTAAGTCCGTGAAGGAAAAAATAATGGGGAGAAGGACGAGGAAGACCGAGTATCTGAGAAAAAGAAAATGGAATGGAAAAGGACGGACGTGCGTGGAGGAGGGTGGGGGGGGGGAGAAAGATTATAGGGGCGAAGTACTTAAAACAATTTGTGGAAAGGGATGTGAAAGGCACGCGGGGAGAAATTTGGAAAGGGACGAGGCAAGCAAAATAAAAAATAAAAGGACGATCAATAAAAAGAAACGAGGTACGCCCCCCCAAAAAAATAAAAAGTGAAAAGGGACGATACATGTGGGATGAATTGTGGAAAAGGAAGAGGCATCGGGGGATAAAAGTGGATAGGCACGTAAACCGGAAGAAAATTAAAAACAAAAACTTACCATTTCTCTCTACAAGGATGTAGAAAAGAGCGGTACATTCAAGAGAGAAATCTAACGCGAAAAAATGCGAACAGGATCGAAGTACAAACAAAAACTGAGCAATTGCCACCGGTCGATTGTACTATCAGATGCAAACCAGGAAGTTTTCGCTCAAGAATAGTGATTTCAAGAATGTCTTCCTCTTTTCCCTCATTCTTTCTTCTTTTCTTTTTCTTTCTTGTCTCTTGTATTATCTTTACTTTTTCCCTCTTAATATCTTTATCTCTCTTTTTCTTTCCTTTAATCTCTTTAATTTTCCTATTTTTTCTCTTTCTCTCTCACTCTCTCGAACTTCTTTCTCAATCTCGTTTAAAATCCCTCATTTTTTTCTTTCTATTCAATCCTATTCTCTCTTTTTCTTTCGTTTCTCTCTTCCTCGTCTAATCAGCTCATTCCTCTTTTATTTTCTATTTTCTCTTTATCTTTCTAAGACGCAGGATTTTACAACATTTGTAAAGGCGACATCAACCATGTAGGAAAATGGGCAAAATACCATGGATTACAGGAAATATCTCATTCTTAATTAGACATGAGTAAGAAAGCAGGATGAAGTGCTTTAAAAAAAAGGTGTAAAAGTTGTAATATTTGGAAAATAAGTGCATTTGGTCGTGTCTTATCAGATCGGAGGAAACAATAATTTAAAGGCCGTATAAAAGAATCGCAACCCATGTGGACATTTACGTTTGAAGTTCGAAAATAAACATTCCATCTAATCTTCGTATCTTAATTTCGAAGCTTAGATGTGTTGCCATTTCCCTGATCAGAAAATTTCTTACGAATATTTCACTTTACATATCAACCGCAACCATGAACCATAACACTGATATCTTATAGACTCTTTTTTTCTTCTTCTTCTCCTAAAGGATGCACCTTCTTACGATCTGACACTGAAACATACGAAACAACTTCTATCTAATCTAATTCAATTCGCACATAGAAAAGAATTGTATTATTTTAGAATCTACACATTAAAACCTACGCCATGAGACTTTTCCTATACCATGATAAATTTTCTACCTCATGAGACAGGACAGCATAGCTAAAAATAGTAAGCACGTCCATTTTGGATGTAAGAATGTCCAACCTGCACTGTGACATTTATATGTAATATGATTGATTACCATTAGTTTCCTTTGTACAAGTGACTTTTGTATAAAAAAAAATAATTGATGTAAGAACACTATTATTTTCCTTCCCTTCTCTATTTCTGAATTATAATGAATCTGTTGTCAATACTAAGCTAATTATTTGTCTCGATTCATTATCAGAAATCGCATGTCTTATCGTATAATATTCAGATCAACTGAGAAATTAACGACTTGGAAAAAAAAAAACGTCAGGGACATTAAAGAATATCTAATTTGTTTTATTGGAAAAGAAATTAAAATGAGGTTGCAGGATCGATCATTTCCTCATCAGTGATAGAGTAATTTTCCTCACGACAAAACAATCCGTGATAAATCTCGGGTAAGTCATCATTCTGCCAAGATTTCTCTCTCTCGCTCTTTTAGATGACAAGATATTTAGATTTCATATATTACTGATTTACAGTATACACACACACACACACACACACACACACACATATATATATATATATATATAGATAGATAGATAGATAGATAGATAGATAGATAGATAGATAGATAGATAGATAGATAGATAGATAGATATATAGATATAGATATGTGTGCATGCGTGTGTGTGTGTGTGTGTGTGTGTGTGTGTGTGTGTGTGTGTGTGTGTGTGTGTGTGTGATAATGTGTATAATAGTAATAATCGAAAATTCTCCAAGAACTACAAAATCTTCATCTCAAACAATATATACTCAATATACTACGGAGACACGATCGGAAACTACAATTCCTAAGATGAGTCCAGCACGTAATTGAAAAATTCCCCAAACAAAGAGCACATCCCCGTCCCGTCCCGTATCACAAGACGCACTCGATATGCTCTAGAGATATGATCAGGATCTCGCGTGACGTAAAGAGCAACGGAATGTGACATTCGCATGAGGGCTTCAGGCTTCCGCTCAGGCACAATGGCTGGGTAATTATCAATCGCCGTCAACGCTGCGATGACTCAGCACAGCGCCGGTTAAGTGCTGTTGCCAAAATCCGGTTGGGGTAATAGCAGCTGGATCACTGGGTAATAGCAGCTGGATCACTGGGTAATCGGTATGCTCCGTTTGGTAATGTAGTGTTTTTACCTGCTAGTATCATGCTACGTCTGGTATTCGTATGATACGTTTGGTAATACTTTGCTACATCTATTATGCAACATCTGGTGATTGTATGCTACTTTTGGTAATATTATGCTACATCTACTAGTATTATGTTATGCTGGTAATCTTCTGCAACACATGGTAATCGTATGCTATGTTTGGCGATATTATATACCTGGTATTATTGTGTTACATTGTCTGTACCTAGTAATCCTGTGATACACTCGGAGATTGCAGACACCACTTAGTAACTCTATTCTTATGTAAGTAATCATATGCTACTCAGGGTAACCATTTAATACACTGGATAGTTCTATGCTATCCTTTTCTACGTGATCATATGTTACACCGGGTAACATATCATACATTGCACTGGGTAATTATATACTACGCTGGGTAATCACAATGCTGTACCATATAATCACGGTACACTGAGCAATTATGTGACACAAAGGCTAATCATCCTCTACACAGATTATTTCGTCTGCCACACTGGGTAACCATTAGATACAGGAAGTAACCCTGTGTTTCGCTAGTGTCTGATATTAATTGAAATAGGGTCTGAAATTAATTGAAGTGTTGCGTTCACTCCTTTTTACTGAAGGCGATCACTGAAGAGAAATAAGACCTGACCAGACGTATCGGCTAGACCATACGGGTTAGAACGAGGAGCATGACTAGACCACAAAGGCTAGAAAAAGTATTTGCTTAAACCACTGACCAGAAAAAGACACATGACTGAACTACACCGACCAGAGAAAGCCATCAAACTAGACCACACAGACCAGAGCAAGTCACCCAAGCAGACCACACAGATCTAACCAAGAAGCCTGGCTAGACCAC
>NW_028234443.1:15708810-15713810 GCF_977035675.1 Penaeus japonicus
CCCTTTAATCTGTCGAAGTCTATTTTAGGGTGTTGACCTCCGTTCAATTAGTGGTATTACAGCGTTAGCATATAACCTGATCCGATGTTCTTGACACAGGAGATGAATGGCGTATGTAACCTCCGAGATTAAACTTTGATTGTTTGGGGAACTATACTGAAGTTAAGTTATTCAGTTTAGAAACTTTGCTTGTTATTTCATTCCATGTCACTCGCTCACCGTGACCGTCACCCAAAATGTGCTTAGCTATTCTTTTAATGGCTTTGTATACGTGGTTTGTCAGTCTAGTCATCAGGCAAAGGGAATACGGGAGAGCCCCTCGAATCGATGTACACACGGCGCGGGGAATTACCATGAGGAAGCCTTAGATATCGCTGTATCATTCATTCTTTGATCGTGTCAGTGAGATCAATATTAGTTTGCATCACATGTTGAATATAATGAGGACCGTGAGAATGATTTTTGCGTGTTCCTTTTTGCGTATTTTCTCTTTTCCATCGGAATCACACCAGAATTTACCTTGTATAGTGGAGTTTGCAGAGGGAGTTTAACGGTTTGCTTGATCGCCAGGATGTCTGGGAGGTCGTTTGCATTACTGATCATGAGCGTTAGTCTCCATTGTGTGGCGTATTGTATCTCGGCTTGCCAGTGTTAAAGGCTATTTTCAATGATGAGGGTTAAAGTCGGCGTTTTCTGCATTCTATTTCCTTCTTAGCGGTATAGCATCTCTTAAAAATGATTGTCTTTATTATTGAGAATATTTATATTTCCGGTCCATGAGTTTTTTTTTACAATTTTAATTATTTTGATCACCCGAATACACATTTTCTTGGAGATTTGCCAATGGTATCAAATATTTCCTCAGAAAGTCCCACAAATCTAAACTTTTTGAATAACATATTTCTCTGGTAAAAGTCCAAACTATGCCATCCACATGATTTCGCGATTGGGGCAATTGATATCTCACTGATTCAGGTTATCAATATATATATCACGCGGACATAGATTCTTCATGTGGCAATTCCCAAACATTTATTGAATGTGGAAAAAAATTCCGGATATGATTGGCATCTCATACGTCTCTACATGGCGTAACGACGCGCCATCAAAGGGGATGTGTCTTTCGTAAATAGCATTTCAACTTAAGAGGAGGTTAAGTAGCAGATAACTTCAACGCTCTCGGTATATTTATATTATATATAGTGGCTGATGTATTGACATATAATTGTATACAAGTGGAAGCAGTGGGAAGTGTGTAGGCTTCATCTAACAAGTTCTGACAGACTTTACGTAGCTTGAATAGATAACTGGAACGTGTACCTTTTAACGGCGGATTGCAGGGGATAACAAATCTATTCGCCTTGATGAAATAAAATTTTCTTTCATCTCGCAATCCTTTTAAACAATTAGGATCTCTGTTAGGTCCCCTCCCCCACATTCCTCCTCTCTCTACCCATTCCCCCGGGATGGATGGGAATAACATACGAAAAAAAAGATATACACAAATACCAATACATTAGTTAGATGTAGTTCAGTTAGATCTGTCTTGTATGGTCTTGTATGGTCGTAACAGTGAATAACTCTCATGTAAGATTAAATATGATAAATGTAAAAAAAAATGAATTGAATAAACGAGAAGGAATAGGTAGTAAACATGTATCGATTCAATCTATGAAGTTTTAACGATATTTCTTGAGTTGTCAAATTTTTCATTCTTATCTAAGGCTTTCTTCCTGAATGTATCTTTACTTTCATCAACTCCTAAATCCTTTTATTCTTATAAATGTTCTCAAGGGCATTTGTTGTGGTTGAGTCTAGCTTCTAATGATAAAAAGGTAATCAATCCATTTATGATTAGTTGATTGTTCTAAGTCATTGGCTCGAGTATGTGATGAGAAGGAAGTTTTTTTTTGTTTTTGTTTTTTTTAGATTTTATATAAAACTAACATTGTTGAAGATATGTCTTGATTATAATATTGTTAAAATAAGATATATTTGATAATCAGCACTGTAGGAAACATGATTTACAAAACAGTTTTCAGAACTATCCATTTGGGTTGTGGATTAAAGGCGATTCTAGGATAGTTTACGTTATTCATGACCGCTGAAAAATGCAATGAACACCAAAAGATGTTTTTTTTCTGCAGGTTTACCCCATCCAGTATAATTTTCATTAACTCATATATTTTCGTCATTAAATATTAGAAGCCATTAGCATCTGACTAAAGTGCATATTTTTAATTCATCTTCCAGTGCTGTCCCTTTTTCTTTCTTTCTTTCTTTTTTTCTTTTTTTTTTTTTCTTTACTTTTTTGTGCGTGAAATAATGTACATAACTAGACCATGAAACTTGATTTTATGTTGATTTTTTCTTTTTGTCTTTCAAGTGATATTGATGTTATTGTTGATATTGTTCTTATTGTTGTTATTTTTTGTTTATTTTGATGTTGATGTTCATAACTTTTATCAATCTTTCTCAGTTTTTTTTTTGTTGTTGTTGTTGACTTTTGTTGTTGTTTATCATGTCTTGATCCTATTGTTATTGTTGTCAACTTTTTTTTTTCTTTGTTGTGTTGTTCTTGACTTTTGTTATTGTTGTTTTCAGGCGATGTCGTTGTTGTTTATAGATATCGTTATTATCAGGATCTACTATTGTTGTTATCTACGTTCTTGTGTTGTTGTTGTTGTTTTTTTGTTTGTTTTTTGTTTGTTTGTTTTTTGTTTTGTTTTGTTTTTAATGTTATGTTATGCAATCTGATCACATTTCATGTTACATCATTTAAAGTTATTTTGTGTTATTTGATGTTAGTTAATGTTCTCTTACTTTACATAAAATTGATTAATGTTATATTTTGCAATTCATTGTTATATCATGTCATCTGAAGTTGTATTACTTTATCTGATACTATGTTAATATGCCACGAATTTAATTTACCATTTTATATCACGCCATGTTAATTGATACTATTTCGTACAATGTTATATCATGACACGTTATTCAATCTTATGAAATCAAACATTATAACCATAGGTCTGGTTTGTAGCCATTGATTAAAACATAGTACATAGTTTACGAAAATCATATGTCTTAATTTACACATTTTTTCGACATTTCTGTGCGTTTCGGATTACAAGTCATGGTTTGTGTCCAATAGCGTTTGTTTGAATTTTATTGCAATCCTTATTAATTTTTTTCTTTGTCTTATGTAAAAATTTGGCTTTGATATGATTCTGCTCTCAAAACCTGATGAAATTATAAAAATAATCACAAAACCATCAAAGAAATTACTGATGATTTTTTTTTCTTTCTTTCTTTTTTTTTTGCGTGGGAATACAGGCCTCCTACGCATGACGTCACAATGGACTTCAAGTGATGTGCTTTTGCCATTTCTTTGTCTTTGAAGTGAGATTAGAAACGTCGCTGTCTGCCTGTATACGTTCTTTCTCTCTGTTTCTACCCCTTGGTCTTTCTCTTTCTCTGTCTTTCTCTCTCTCTCTCTCTCTCTCTCTCTCTCTCTCTCTCTCTCTCTCTCTCTCTCTCTCTCTCTCTCTCTCTCTCTCTCTCTCTCTCTCTCTCTCTCTCTCTCTCTCTCCCTCTCTCTTCTCTCTTCTCTCTCTCTCTCCTCTCTCTCCCTTTCTCTCTCTCTCCCTCTCTCTCTCTTTTTCTTTCTCTCTTTCTTTCTCTCTCTCCCTCTTTCTCTCTTTCTCTCTCTCTATCTCTCTTTCTCTCTCCTCTCTCCCTCTCTCTCTCTCTCTCTTTCTCTCTCTCTCTTTTCTCTCGTCTCTCTTTCTCTCTCTCTCTTCTCTCTCTCTCTCTCTCTCTCTCTCTCTCTCTCTCTCTCTCTCTCTCTCTCTCTCTCTCTCTCTCTCTCTCTCTCTCTCTCTCTCTCTCTCTCTCTCTCGTGAGGTCCTCGACCTTCTACTCCCCATCCCGATACTGTACCTCCTGCCCCCTCACCCTTCTCCTGATCCTTGTCCTTATCCCTTCTTCCTTAGTCTCCCCTTAACTGCTTTCCTCGTTCTTACCCTTTTTTCATAGTTTCCCCTTTCCCGCATTCCTATCCCCACCTCTTCCACTCCAGCTTATATACCTTCTATATACCTTCCCCATCCTAATCTTTTATGTCCCTCATTTTCTCTTCCCTACTTCCTGCTATCTCCCAACTCCCTCACTTTCTATATTCGTTTCTGTTTACTTTCCACCTTTTTTTCTTTTCTTTTTTTTTTGGCTTGCATTTCTTCCTCATTCCTTTTCATCAGTCTGAACTTTTCTTGGTATCTTCCCTTTTCGCTTTCCGTCTTGTGTTATCTTCTTCCTCTCTGCAACTTGGTCTCTTTCTGCTCTTTCGCTTGCTTTCGTCTTTCTTGTTAATTTTCCCTCGTTTTTCTCTCGCTCGCACCCTTTCCATACTCCTTCTCTTTCGTTCGTCCTCCTTTTCTTTTCCTCTCATTCTCCAACTCGTGTTCTTTACTTTTCTTCTTTTATTCTCGTGCTAATTACCCCTCCACTCCTTTCATACTCTGTCCTATCTTTTCTCTTGCTTTCTGCTTGCTTTCTCCCTTTTCCTCTCTCGACTTACCGTTTCACTCATTTTCGTTCTGTTTCTCATGCTTAGGCTCTCCTACCCCACCCCTTTCTCCTGTACCCCACTCCCCTACCCTTCCCCTTGATACCCTCTACCTAATCCCGATTTCGAATCCGAATCCGAACTTAACAATGAATGTAATCCAGAGGGGCGGCATTCAAGCACTTCGGATATGATTCCCGCCCACGCAAACAACACAAAATATGTTGCTGCCAGACCATCTCACGTATTTTGTACAAATAAAATCATTTGAGATGTTTTTTTATATGAAGAGCTCCCGACTGTGTTTCAGAGGGGTTCGAACACGACGTATCCGCATAAGACTGCTAGAAGATATAATTTTTTTCGATTTTATTAATATTCTTATTAGTTTTATGTTTTTCTCAACTGTGGATGGGTATTAGATGTTTATTCA
>NW_028234443.1:15726310-15728810 GCF_977035675.1 Penaeus japonicus
AAATAAATAAATATAAATAATCATCACAATTGCAATATCAAGAACAACCTAGGAAACAAAAAAGTAAAGAAAAAAAGAGGAAAAAAATCAGTATCTAAATTCACAGCCTCTAATCTAATAAAACAAATCAGCATAGACAACAAGCCTATCAACTGGACACCGAGCACAAGGAACAATAGTGACCAACTCAAAATAATATCCTTTTAATAATGATCAAAATTACTTAAATACAGAATACAGCAAAGTTGAAACAGATAAACAAACATACAAGAGTAGAGATCGTTAACTCTCTTTCTTCACTTCAGACATTAATGATGATTGACTGAATGATTTCCCAATGAAATCGGTATCTTTCAGATTATCATCCTGACTAATCTGTTTCTTATATCAAAAAGTTACATCAATCAGTCAATTATCAAAGAATTAATATCACTAACCTATCAACCTTTGCCTCGATTAAAAAAAAAAAAAAAAAAAAAAAAAAAATCTATTCATCTATTAATCTGCTGTAGTTTGCAGTGAATTCATGATATTATAATCATAGTACTAATAATGAAGAATATGATGATAATAATGATGATAATGACTAGGATGACATCAACAATAACAATACTACTACTGATAATAAAGATGATCATAATCTTGATAGTTATAATAATAACGATCATGATAATGATGATAATGATAATGATGATGGTGGTGATTAGTGAAGATAATAATGATGATGATAGTGATAATAAAAAATGAGGATAATGATATCATAATCAAAATGATGATGATAGTAATAAATTTAGTAATATTAATGATAATAATGATAATGATAACAATAATAAGAGCAGTATTGACAATACCATATATGTTAACGATGATGATAATGGTAGTGATGTTGATGGTAATGATAATGATAGTTACAGTGATAATGATAATGATAATGAAAATAATAATAATGATAACAATAAGAATGATAGTGATAAAGATAATGATGATAATAAAGATAACATTAACGATTAAAATAATGATAATGATAATGATAATGATAACAATAAGGATGATAGTGATAGTAATAACAATTAAGAGAATAATAATAATAATAATAACAATGATCAGAATGATAAAGATAATGCTGATAATAACACGAATGATAATGATCAATGTAAGGAGAACAATAATGATGATGATAATGTGATAACAATAACACCATAAAAGATAATGATTATAATGCTTACATCAATCATAATAATAATGATGATAGAAATAGAATGAAAATGATGATGATAATGTTAATAATGATAATGATAATATTCATGATGATGACGATAATAGTAATAATAATAATAATGATAATGACAATAATGATAATAATAATAATAATAATAATAATTACAATAATAATAATAATAATAATAATAATAATAATAATAATAATAATAATAATGATAATAATAATAATAATAATAATAATAACAATAATAATGAGAATGGGAATGATGGTAATGGTAAGGATACTAATTATAATGATGATAGAAATGATAATAATAATGGTAATAATGATACTGAAAATTATGACAATAATGATAACAATAATGGTAATAATGATACTGAAAATTATGACAATAATGATAACAATAATGGTAATAATGATACTGAAAATTATGACAATAATGATGGTAATGATAATAACGATGATAATGATGATGATAATGATGATGATGATAATGATGTAACAGTAATAACAATGACAATGACAATAACGATAATGATGATGAGAATGATAACAATGATGATGATGATAACTATAATAATGATATCAATAACGAAAATAATAATAATAATGATAATAAGAATGATAACAATGATAATAAGAATGACAATAAAGATAATGATTATTGGATAATGATGATAATGATAATAAAAATAACAACAACAATAACAAAATAGTGACAACAATGACAATGAAAATTACAAAGAATATAGTGAAGATACTATACACATATTTCATCACAAAGGCAAGGAGAAAACGTGCTATGAAGAGGCCAGAAAAAAAAATCACCTTTACCCTTTAAGGCGATGATGACATAATCTACAAGAATATGTTGAGAAAAAAGATACTGTGTAGCGCACGTGTCAGAGTATGGAGAAAAATGGCAAAAAGGTATTAGGCTGAAGATAATTTTGTATGTGTGTGTGGGAGGGTGGGGGGGGGTGAAGGGGGTTGTGTGTAAGTGTGTGTGTGTGTGTGTGTCGGGGGGGGGGGGGGGAAGGGGGGTGTTTGAGTCTGTGTACAGGGGGATGTTTGTGTGTGTGTGTGTGTGTGTGTAGGGGTGGGGGTTGTGTGTGTGTGTAGGGGTGGGGGTTGTTTGTGTGTAGGGGGGGGGTGTAAGTGTGTGTGTGTATGTGTGTGTGGTGGTGGGGGGGGGGTATATGTGTATGTGTGTATATGTGTGTGTGGTGAGGGGATGTATGTGTATGTGTCTGTATATATGTGTGTGTGGGTGTGGGT
>NW_028234443.1:15753810-15761310 GCF_977035675.1 Penaeus japonicus
GACGTGGTGCCCCCTCTTTGTAAATGAATCCACTCATAAATGCCTTTGCAACTTCTGTAGCATCTTTTGATTTCAATGGAATCGTAACCAGATACTTTGTCAGTGCATCTACTATTGTGAGGATGTAACGAAAACCTTCCGATTCCGGATATGGTTCCACTCTATCAATGTGGACGCGCTCAAAAGGCCTCGAAACCTCAGGATATCTTAAGAGAGGAACAGGGATATGTTCGCCTGGCTTACAGCGTAAACATATTTCGCACGAAGAACAATACTTCTTTACTAACCTTTTCATCTCTGGGAAAAAGGCAAATGTTTGTAATCTCTTTACGGTCGCTAATACGCCCCCATGCCCTGCAATAGGGATAGAATGAGCCAACCTTACAGCTGTCCTTTGATACCCTTCTGGCACCACCACTCGAAAAGATCCACATGATTTTGAATCTATTACTAAATCCTCTACAGGAAAAACCTCAATGGCCCCGCCATTATCTATAACATCATCTTCACCTTGACAATCGCATTTCTTATTCACGTCTGCATCGGTAGCATAATTCGGATCAACCTCTCCCAGGCCGGAAAGTTCTACAGGGGCCCCTGCAGCTTTCCCCGTCTTGGTCCTCCAGCGTCCCTTCAGACCCACGGTTGCCATGGAAACGATGGATCTCTTATTGCTACGTTCGACCTTCACATCCTGTCCATTTATGGACAAGGTGGTAGGTCGTGATGTCATACGACCCTTTGGGCGTCCGCAAAATCATTTCCTATCAACATCTGACAAGGCAAACCCCAGGTTTCTACTACTAAGAAATTAAATGAAGTCTTGACCTTTCCTATGTTGAGGATGATATTGGCTTCACCCTTATGACTTAGGCATGAACCATCCCCCCAATGAACAGATTTGTTAGACTGCCTAAATGGAATATTTAGTTCTAACAAATCACTATGCACGAGTGAAACCTCCGCACCAGTGTCAAACAACATGGAAACTTGCTTATCTCCAAGATAAGCATCAAATAACAACATTCCATCATTATCCCCCAGAGACAAGATTTGTACCACCCTTTTACAATCCTTAACCTGTGGAGGGACTAAGACCCCCCTCGTATTAGCTAGTTTTTTGACAATTCTTTCGGCTTCCCTTGGTCTGGACAATTTCTCGCGAAATGACCTACGTTCTCACACCTGAAGCACTTAATTACTGACTCTACTTTTACACGTGTCCCTGACACTCCCTTTAATCTTTCCTCGGACAGAAAACATCTGTCCATTGTGTAACCCTTTCTTTGACAATATTCACATGTAATCATAGCCCTGCTATGACCCCTCCCTATAGGAGTACTAGCGCTCGCTATGCGAGTATTTAATACTGGGCATTTGAAAATTCATTGTACGAAATATTTTGACCGCGCAAGAGGCAACACTCATTCACGGCCCAGCTGATTTTCAAGGTTACCGCGTGACAATTTCCCCAGGAAAATTTCCACAGCAGGCACCCGCCTTAACTCGTGGGGAGGACTGTGACGTCAGGAGGGGGGTAATGACGTTGTGCAACGTCACACCCAAAGCGAGCGACGGTCGAAAACAAGTCTTGTTGTGCCTAGTTAACGCTGACCCTAACACTTTCCGACCTCCTAGCCTCGCTCGCTACCCTTTGCTCCCCAAGTAACACAGCACAACTCCTCACTTCACTTCCCGTCACTTTACTTTACTTTCTTATACTACTTGGAATGAGATAAGTAATCGTGAACTGGGTATCTTGACCTATCATAAATGTTGCCAAGTCAAGCAAGAGAAGTTAAGTGAAATATACATTAATAGGAGTAATGACATATACCGGAATAAAACTTAACAACGTAAATGAAATTTATGCATCCAACACAAAAATCAAAACATGCTATTGATGACATAATATATCACAACCTGAAAGAGTGTGTATTATTATATATACTGTCATTCAGGAACTATATCTCTGGTACCCTGTACCTGTAAATAATTAGTTAATTTCTATTACAATCAAAAGTATAAAGCAATAGAAAAATAGGATACTGCAATTTGGGGATAATTCAGTAAACACAGTATTAGAAAACTGCTGCGCCCGGCGCCAGCTGAAACAACCAAAGAAGATTATCTGCCATCCTCCGAGGTTCACTTGTACTACCCACCCTGTGAGCTTAACGAAAACAATTTTTATCCCCATAAAAATAATCAAAGGTAGCTAAGGACAGAGGGCAAGGCATGGAAACCGCCGCTGCCGCCACTGTGGAAATCTCACCTTCTTTCATATTGAAAAAGTGTTAGACTCCCAATTTATGATTAAATGCCGCCACCACCACTGTTTTAACACAAAACAGGGAAAACATTTCCCCTTTGAAGAATTATTACTTTTACTACATAATTCCTACAAATGAAGGGATTAAGGAAACTTTGATGCATTTCCTACAATTTCCTATATTTTTATATTTACATAACTTTACTTAGAACTTATAGTTACATACTTAAAGACAATTTAAGTAAATATCAAATACAAAACAATACTGGAGATTCCTTAAGATCTAGTACATATAAAACCCTTCTCGCTTACCAATATAACCACCAAAGGTAAGCTATCCATGATGCTCCTCCTCACAGTCTTTCCTGATCGAGAGTCCACGGAGAGGTGGCCGACTGTCTCCAGGTCAGCCTTCTCAAACACATGTGCTCCGCTTGAACTTCCATATGATGCCTCAGCAACACGGAATTTTCCACGGATGTTTGTGCACATGATGGTTTCACTTCTAGAGTAACGTGGAAGATTCCAACCTTCCACATCCCTCTCCCCTCAGTTACAGCCTATCCCCAGGATGCTGTAAAATATTCGTCACAGAAACTTAACACACGCAGTGACCCTGCTCGGGAGGCAACCAGGTGCTACACCCTGCCCAAAGGTGACCTGTAGGCTATCGGAAGGCAGGAGGGCCTTACATCTCCTGTTGTGAGCTATATAGCTTACACCGATACCGAACTTGGAGTTATCTACAAGTACTGTGACACTCGGGGGAGAGGATTTCCTCTAGTCTATTTCTGTTTCTTCTGTTTCGGTGCGGATGCTGAAATTTCCTTTCGCCCAGCGATATAACATCACGCACAATTTCAACGCTATGTATAAGGTATTCATTACAGTTAATACCCACAAACACACAACATCAACACAATTTTTCTCGGCTTATTCCTCTTCAAAGAAGTCGTGACTTGGCCGCGACGTAGAAGGGCAGAATCGGCTGGACAGAAACTCCAACCTGGTTGCACCTCTCTGCAGTCCATGAGGTCCCTCTTCTCTACATACAGGTCTCTGCCCTCTGAAACAAGAAGGACAGCGGCAGAAACTTTGGTATTGATAAATGCCGTGGAGTTCAAGATTGGCCTGGGGAATGCATGAACCAGGAAAGCATCCATTTGGTGTCCTGGCAGCGGGAAGGTCAGATATACTACCAGATCACCCAAAGAACCTCCAGGCATCAATTTTACTTTTGAAGAATAATTATACATGTTCATACTCTCTTCATTAGGAGGAATTATCAGAGGTACTCCCTCTCTTGTCAGTATTTAAAATTGATAGGAGTACATCAGGAGGGATAAAACTCGGAGAAAGCTTGCCAACAGTTGCATCCCTTAACCCCCCCAAATTAAATTTTGACTCTATTCTACTCCTCGGAGAATAGCTCGGTAGTTCTCCAAGACAGAACTACACAAAAATATCTTCTCCAACCTCTTCAACTGCCTCCGCAGGTCAGCTACCACAACATCTATTTCCCCAATTGCCGCGTCCATTCTATCTATTGCCTTAGTTATTTCATTTCCCTGAATGATAACTGTTTAATAGGCTATTAGTAACCCCAGCCATTTCAATAGCTTGCTTTACCAATTTGTCGGATTCCATGATTTAGATGAGACAACTTCGAATTAACCCTGGCTACACGTTTTTCTCTTCCTTACCAAGCAGCTTCAAAATAAGCCCTGGTTATTCTTTAAAAACACATGTAACCCCAGGCTACATTTTTCTCTTACGTAAATTGTATGTTTTACTTTCAACATTATTTCCTAGCTCCTTCAAGCTTCCCAAGCTTCCTTCTTCCTCTAATTCGGCTTCAGTCTTTTCATCATTATCTACATTATGAGCCTGGCCCCTCATTAATGACATTTCTAACTTTAGCCTGTCTACATGTTCCTTACGTACCTTCCCGTCGGCAATTCTTTTAATACTGAATACTACCTCACTTATTTTTTCCATAACTCTGTATGGTCCTGTATACAACGGTTGGACTTTCTTACTTAATCCTACCTTAGGAGTAGCCTTAAGATATACCCGGTCCCCTTCCACAATAGGGGAAGGTTTGGCACTGGGTCGATCCCTTGGCCTTCTCTGAATTTCTTCTTCTATCAACTCTTTACATCTCTGAAAAACCTTTGAACCAACGACTCTGGTTTCTTGTAAATAATCTTCTACGTTATACCAGGGAGCCGCATCTTTGAAAAAGAGGATATACGGAAAATAAGGGTCTCGATGCTTTAGTGTGAAAAAAGGTGTATCTCTTATCACTCTATGGTATGCAGTATTATAGGCTAACTCTGCCATAGGTAGCATTCGAGCCCATACCGACGGTCTGTCCCAGACCATAGTACGCAAAATCTTATTTAATGTACCATTTACTCTTTCCACTTGCCCATTTGAGCTTGGGTGATATGGAGTTATGGTATGTTTACTAATCTCATATTCTTCAGTCAATATATCGAACAGTTCATTTATGAACTCCCCTCCCCCGTCAGAGATAAGCTGACGTGGTGCCCCCTCTTTGTAAATGAATCCACTCATAAATGCCTTTGCAACTTCTGTAGCATCTTTTGATTTCAATGGAATCGTAACCAGATACTTTGTCAGTGCATCTACTATTGTGAGGATGTAACGAAAGCCTTCCGATTCCGGATATGGTTCCACTCTATCAATGTGGACGCGCTCAAAAGGCCTCGAAACCTCAGGATATCTTAAGAGAGGAACAGGGATATGTTCGCCTGGCTTACAGCGTAAACATATTTCGCACGAAGAACAATACTTCTTTACTAACCTTTTCATCTCTGGGAAAAAGGCAAATGTTTGTAATCTCTTTACGGTCGCTAATACGCCCCCATGCCATGCAATAGGGATAGAATGAGCCAACCTTACAGCTGTCCTTTGATACCCTTCTGGCACCACCACTCGAAAAGATCCACATGATTTTGAATCTATTACTAAATCCTCTACAGGAAAAACCTCAATGGCCCCGCCATTATCTATAACATCATCTTCACCTTGACAATCGCATTTCTTATTCACGTCTGCATCGGTAGTATAATTCGGATCAACCTCTCCCAGGCCGGAAAGTTCTACAGGGGCCCCTGCAGCTTTCCCCGTCTTGGTCCTCCAGCGTCCCTTCAGACCCACGGTTGCCATGGAAACGATGGATCTCTTATTGCTACGTTCGACCTTCACATCCTGTCCATTTATGGACAAGGTGGTAGGTCGTGATGTCATACGACCCTGTGGGCGTCCGCAAAATCATTTCCTATCAACATCTGACAAGGCAAACCCCAGGTTTCTACTACTAAGAAATTAAATGAAGTCTTGACCTTTCCTATGTTGAGGATGATATTGGCTTCACCCTTATGACTTAGGCATGAACCATCCCCCCAATGAACAGATTTGTTAGACTGCCTAAATGGAATATCTAGTTCTTCTAACAAATCACTATGCACTAGTGAAACCTCCGCACCAGTGTCAAACAACATGGAAACTTGCTTATCTCCAAGATAAGCATCAAATAACAACATTCCATCATTATCCCCCAGAGACAAGATTTGTACCACCCTTTTACAATCCTTAACCTATGGAGGGACTAAGACCCCCCTCGTATTAGCTAGTTTTTTGACAATTCTTTCGGCTTCCCTTGGTCTGGACAATTTCTCGCGAAATGACCTACGTTCTCACACCTGAAGCACTTAATTACTGACTCTACTTTTACACGTGTCCCTGACACTCCCTTTAATTTTTCCTCGAACAGAAAACATCTGTCCATTGTGTAACCCTTTCTTTGACAATATTCACATGTAATCATAGCCCTGCTATGACCCCTCCCTATAGGAGTACTAGCGCTCGCTATGCGAGTATTTAATACTGGGCATTTGAAAAATCATTGTACGAAATATTTTGACCGCGCAAGAGGCAACACTCATTCACGGCCCAGCTGATTTTCAAGGTTACCGCGTGACAATTTCCCCAGGAAAATTTCCACAGCAGGCACCCGCCTTAACTCGTGGGGAGGACTGTGACGTCAGGAGGGGGGTAATGACGTTGTGCAACGTCACACCCAAAGCGAGCGACGGTCGAAAACAAGTCTTGTTGTGCCTAGTTAACGCTGACCCTAACACTTTCCGACCTCCTAGCCTCGCTCGCTACCCTTTGCTCCCCAAGTAACACAGCACAACTCCTCACTTCACTTCCCGTCACTTTACTTTACTTTCTTATACTACTTAGAATGAGATAAGTAATCGTGAACTGGGTATCTTGACCTATCATAAATGTTGCCAAGTCAAGCAAGAGAAGTTAAGTGAAATATACATTAATATGAGTAATGACATATACCGGAATAAAACTTAACAACGTAAATGAAATTTATGCATCCAACACAAAAATCAAAACATGCTATTGATGACATAATATATCACAACCTGAAAGAGTGTGTATTATTATATATACTGTCATTCAGGAACTATATCTCTGGTACCCTGTACCTGTAAATAATTAGTTAATTTCTATTACAATCAAAAGTATAAAGCAATAGAAAAATAGGATACTGCAATTTGGGGATAATTCAGTAAACACAGTATTAGAAAACTGCTGCGCCCGGCGCCAGCTGAAACAACCAAAGAAGATTATCTGCCATCCTCCGAGGTTCACTTGTACTACCCACCCTGTGAGTTTAACGAAAACAATTTTTATCCCCATAAAAATAATCAAAGGTAGCTAAGGACAGAGGGCAAGGCATGGAAACCGCCGCTGCCGCCACTGGAAATCTCACCTTTCATATTGAAAAAGTGTTAGATTCCCAATTTATGATTAAATGCCGCCACCACCACTGTTTTAACACAAAACAGGGAAAACATTTCCCCTTTGAAGAATTATTACTTCTACTACATAATTCCTACAAATGAAGGGATTAAGGAAACTTTGATGCATTTCCTATAATTTCCTATATTTTTATATTTACATAACTTTACTTAGAACTTATAGTTACATACTTAAAGACAATTTAAGTAAATATCAAATACAAAACAATACTGGAGATTCCTTAAGATCTAGTACATATAAAACCCTTCTCGCTTACTAATATAACCACCAAAGGTAAGCTATCCATGATGCTTCTCCTAACAGTCTTTCCTGATCGAGAGTCCACGGAGAGGTGGCCGACTGTCTCCAGGTCAGCCTTC
>NW_028234443.1:15778810-15791310 GCF_977035675.1 Penaeus japonicus
ATTATTATAAGTATTACTGTAATTATCACCAATATTATTATCATTGTTACTACCATTAGTAGTAATAGTATCATTCTTATCATTATTATCATTACCAGTCATCATCATTCCCATCACCATCATCTCCATCATCATAATCATCATGATCATTATCATTACTGTTATCATTATTACCATTATCATATAGTTATTATTGTAATTCGTACCATTAAAATGATTGCGTTTATCAGTATGATCATCGTTGTCATTATTATAAGTATTATCGTAATTATCACCATTATTATTATCATTGTTATCACCATTAGTAGTAGTAGTAGTATCATCATTATTAGCACCACTAGTCATCACCATCATCCTCATCACCATCATTATTATCACCATCATTATCACCATCATCATTATCATCATCATCATCATCACTATCATCTTGTTCGAGATGACCTCATGTTCCTCGAGTTGTGTTTAAAGTCCCTGGGAACTCTTTCGCTATATTTACTCATCATGAGTGAGTTTCAGCTTGGAATTTTACCACAGGTGCGGTAATGTATCGTAAGTTGTAGTTTAATTTTATATTTCGTATTGTATTTTACCAGTGACGGTCTCATAACGGTTTTTATTTTCTATCGCTCACCCACAAGTGACGATACCAACTGTTATGCCTTCACAACTGGAAGATACACATCGTGGGGGACTTAGGGCGTGGCGTATCGTAACTATTCCAAATCAGGAGACATCATGCACGGAGGAAAAATCTGCCCATAAATGAGGGGAAATCTGCGCAAAAAAATCAGTGTAAAACTTTCTGACACCTCAACTGTAAACAAAGCATCGCTAAGAAAGAAAACTTTGGTAACTCGGGATTTTGATGGGTAACTTAGGTATTTCGATGAGTGCGGCCATCATCAGGTAGAAGATGAAGAATAAACCGGTCAAAATAGGGCACACGACGCGACAGAGGGTATTCAACTTGCAGGCGAGGGCTGTGCGACGAAACTGTAGCTTCTCTGTTTCTCTGTCTTTCTCTTTCCTCACCCTCAGCAAGAAACCGGGGGCACTTTTCTGTTGGGAAGGTCATGCCATTAGACCATACGAAAAAAAGGCATTTCTGTCTATCCCCCAAAATAGCCTGTCACTGTTGTTTTGTTGCTGTTACGTACTCTAAACTAGCTCTAAAACAACTGAATATGTTATTAATACTGGTAGAATATTCTCTAGTATGTTAAAGTCGCCTGAAAAAGTCCATAATGTGTAATCAAGGTAAATGTCAATGTATGTCTTATTTTGCCACTATCTATTTTGAAATACGATAGATATCAAGCTTTAGAAATGAATAATTGAATAAATTAATAACTTCTAAAATGATATGCCACCTTCCTTAAAAAATTGAGAGGTGAAAAATGCACACAAAAAATATGTTTGTTAGGAACTTATTCATCTTAAATACCCTGAAACCCATTGTTTATCCTAAACACCCTCAAACATGAAGTCCCAATTACTTTCACAATTTTTCATCTTAATCCCCCTCAAACTATTAAAAATTCCATTAGGCCACCAGTTACAATTCTTTACCCCCATCAAACCATGCAACTGCTATAGCCAATTAGTCACACTTGTTTCACCCTGGAAGACCCTCGACCTATTCAAGTCCTGCAGCCAAATAGTCACACTTTTTCACCCTAGACACCCTCAAACTGATCTCTCTCACCTGGCACCAGTTGATGAATGCAACCGTAACAACCACCAGGAAGAGGCTTGTGATGCAATACACGAACCAGATGTCCATCAACTTGAGGTATGCGGTCTGAGGGATGGAGGCGCTCATCTGCAAGGATACATAAAGTGTCTATCGCACTTTGTATCTGTTTCTCGTTCTGTTTGTTTGTTTGCCTATCTGTCTGCCAGTTCTCTATCTATCTATCTATCTTTCTATCTAAATCTCCTTCTCTCTCTCTCTCTCTCTCTCTCTCTCTCTCTCTCTCTCTCTCTCTCTCTCTCTTTCTTTTTCTCTTTCTCTCTCACTCTCTCTTTCTCTCCCTCTCCTCTCTCTCTCCTTATCTAGTTCATAGACGGAGAGAGAGAGAGAGAGAGAAAGACAGAGACAGAGACTGGGAGACACAGACAGATAGAGACAGACAAACAAAGAGAGAGAGAGAGACAGCAACAGAAACAGAGAAAGTGAAAGAAAGAAATATAGTAAACGATGCCACCGTCGATTAACACCAACTCATGTACACCCATTCGCACCGCCCCCTGCCCTCCCCCCTCCCCTCCCACCTCCCCCCACCCACCTGCGTGAAGAAGGCGGCCTCGACCAGGAGCGCCGTCAGCGCCACCATGATGCGCTCGTTGAAGTCGTCGACGGGGAAGTAGAAGACGATGTACCCGATGACGACGATGATGAAGGTGGGGATGTACGTCGACGTCACGTAGAAGGTCGAGAGGTTCCGGAACTTCAGCACGATCACTTGGCCGCTGTAGTTTCCCTGGGAGTGAAAGTGAGTTTCACTTTTCCAATGAAAAGGAATTGACTGTCAGACTCATCTCTGATATTAAGAAGCTTTATTGGACATGTTATGTTGATAACTTGACAAGATTTATGATCAAATTCTGTTATTACCGAAACTATGTTTAAACTTGTACCGTAATAAAACCTGACTCATACTCTAATTATATTAATTTCACATTCAAACTACTTCAAATTTACAATAAAAATACTTTAATAGTACATTTTTTATACATTCAAAACACATCAGAAGTTCTCTAGAAGTGAGACTTGCTTCCTGATATCATCACTTCCCTGTGATTTTGAAAATTTTATTGATAGAAGTGGATACTTACATAAATAAAAGGATGAACTAACATAAGCTATTCTTAACCCAAGCTTAGTCCCTCTTTGGACTCATATATCTATTACAAAAACTCTCGTGACCTTCAAGCTGACATGACCTTAGCTGACCCCCACCATGACCCTTTGCCGTTGTACCATTCTTCTACCTAGTCTGATTAATTCTAAAATATTGACTGAGTTTATTTAACAGCCTGGAATATTATTAAAGTGTTATTATGAGAAACATGACATTTGGACAGTACCGGTTATTATTTGGTCTGTGATATTTGTATCAAAGAATTTACTCGAACTTTTATGGAATACAATTGCACTCATTCACCACATCCTCAGCTGTCATGACTTCCTCCTTCAGGTAGTACGCCATGAGCTTCCTCTTGCCGACGAACTTGACACCTGGTCCTTCAGCCACAAGAGCGAGGTAATCCTTCGTCGGCCCCCTAAGCACCATACCCTTCAAGGAGGAGACTTTGAGTAGAACCTTAGTTTGTACACCTTTTTTTTTTTTTGTTTTTTTTTTTTGTATAGGGAAATTTATAGCATTATGTCTGGTTAAAAGAAAGCTAGCGGGTAGAATCTAAAGGCAAATTTACGGCAGAATTAAGTTATTCACTCATACAAATGCAAGGGACTCTCCTCCTGAAATTCCTGTTATACCGAGAGACAAAATGGTGATGTGTGAATATATATATATATATATATATATATATATATATATATATATATATATATATATATATATATATATATATATATATATATATATATATATATATATATATATATATGTGTGTGTGTTGTATATATATATATATTATTTATATATATATATATATATATATATATATATATATATATATATATATATATTATATATATATATATATGTAAATACAAATATATGCAGACTACCGTACAAATAATCATATGTTCATGGTATGATCTACACATATACACAAATTAATTCACATCACACATTCAATAAACGCCTTTAATTTTTCCTCTAAATATTAGTTCCAAAAAAGGAAAGAACGCCATGTTCTCCGACAAGTTGACTCACCAGCTTGCATGTCTGAGTGTCGAAGGGGAACGTGATGAGGTCGAACTGACAAGACGTCGTGACAGTGAGTTTTCTCACCATCACCAGCGGATTGTGACGACCCTCGAAGATCTCGTCTGAGGGCGAGTGTTAATCGCCGAGTTTGGAAATACGAAATGATGAGAGAGATTAAGAGTGGCCCTTTGTGGAGGACATTGCGTGCGTATAGATGCATACACACATTCACACACAGATAGATATATATGTGTGTGTGTGTGTGTGTGTGCATATATATCATCAAAGTCAAGTCAACCAATATGACATCAGAATTTATAGCGAACATTTCTAACCACACAACAGTTGGGCGCCAGACCATACCTTCCTCTAAGTTCGCACTGTCGTCGGGCAAGGGCTCCGTCATCCGCTTAGCCATGAGGAAGCCGTGGCGTTTAATCACACTGCTCGTGGTCAGGGCATCGCCGAAGAACTCCACGTCGGGCATCCACGGCTTGCGATCCGTCAGCTGAATGATGTTCAGGATGCTAGCCCTCTTGAGGTGATGCAGCGTCAGCCGAGAGTCCTTCCATGAGAAGCGCACCTCAATTTCACAGACGAAGTTGAAGCCCGTGAGATCGAACGCGCGCATCGCCATGATTAGGACGTAAACGGACACGCCGACCGGGCTAGACGCTTCCAGACGCGGCGGCGGGGATTTGTCGTCGTACCTCGACGGGAAAACCAAGAACTCGCAAGCGACCTCGTCTGATTCGTCGAGGCAGTTGATCTCCTTGTTGCATCGTTGGTGGATGGGGATGCAAGTTCCGTCGTTGCAGGAGAACTGTTGCTCTTTGCACGAGGTCATTCTGAGCGTGACTTCGCCGCCTTCGCAGACGTCGTTGCTCACCGTCCAGTTGTTGAGGCCCACCGGGTAGTGGGTCGGGAACCTCAGGGGGAGCGTTGCCTTCACGCCGGGTTCGTCGAGGCGCGACAGCTGCCAGAAGCCGAAGTCGGACGCCGAGGCATTTTCAGGGGGGAGGTGTTTGGTCATAACGGAGTAGAACGCCCCGCTGAACACAGGGGTGCCGTTCGTATTGGGGAGGAAGTATTCGCGATCGAACAGCGATCTCTCACACAGACCGCGCAGCTTCATGAACGACAGCTCTTCGAAGTGACAGACAGCACAAAATTTCATGGCACAGCTCCTGGGAGCCCATTCGCCCAAAGAAACGGTGTCCTGGCTTCGTTTGAACGATGCACATGTCTCGGAATCATAGAAGGCTGTCTTGCACCCAAAGTTTACATAGGAGATTCTCTTCTGCGTTGTGGTGTCGTACCAGTAGCCCCCTGTCACGTTACGCCGAATCCCTATCCAGAGGCTGCCGCAAGAGTCACCGTGTGATAGAGAGTGGTTGCTAAGGGCTGTGTTTTCTTCGTTGTTCTTTGGCGCCTTCAGGCTGCCTCCGAGAATGCGGCACAGATGAGACGCCTCGTTAAAGGGTCGCACCTCGGGGAATAAGGTGTCATAGGGAGTCCATTTATTGCAAAACTGATTGCCACTCAGTCTTTTCACTTCAACATTGCGATTTTCGAAATCATCGTTGATATCGGTAAAGGCAACGACAGGCGTAGTGGAGGCTTGCATAGGCTCGCATTTGGTGTAGTTTTCCATACCGTCCTTAGCGAGGGTCTGGTCATAAAGGCGCAGGTCCACCACCGACCCCGCCAGGCTTCGGGTCTTGGCGAATCCTCCTCCGGGGCGATCCTGGTCCTGGCCGAGGTACAACAGACCCCCTCCACGGACACGCAGAGGATCGGGTTTGTCATGCTCGACACCGAACCGGATGAACCCATCCTGAAGGACCTCATTCTTCCCTCCTGCGAGGTCCAGAGCCACGCAAATGGACGACCAAACGCGCAGTTCTAAATTCACCTTCACGTCCTGTTCCCACTTGCGATTGCAGCATCTCATCATCAGCTCCTTATTCCTGTAATGAAACCCTGGCAGAAAACTTCGATTTAATGAATATAAAAAAAAAACAGGTTCTTCGAACTACAATTATAAAGACACTTCATTAGTGCAATCTCTCCTCAGTGTAAGAAAATTTAAATCCAATTTAGGAGAACCAAGAACCTTTTCTCTTGATTCCTTAAAACAAAAGATGCAATGATCACCGATGTATAATTCGTCGTCGTGTTCAGGATGTGCGTACGAAAGCACCATGATTTCGTCCCTTGCTTGCAGGAGGTACAAGCGGAAGCACAGTGTTAGCTGGTCAAGGTCTGGCATTTTGCCGAGGTACTTCAGGTAAGTGTCTGTAGAGGCAGCTCCATTCCGCTGAAACGTTGCCATGGTAACAGCATTCTCTGGCTCTAATTATTACGAAAACAACAATAAGTTGATGCTATTATTAGACATTATTTAAGATAAGACGTATCCCCAATCATTATAATTTAAAACACATTAAACATCAATCACGAAAAGCCAGACTGAATCATGATTACCTCTTTCATGTTGACCTTTCACGCGGGGACAGCAAGTGAACAGACAGAAGATAGCCACGTAATATAACGTAGATCTAGTCTGCAGAGGAGAACACCTCCCTAGACGACCTGGCCTTTCTTGAAGTCCTCTTTTCTGCTGAGATTTGCCTGCGGATCTTTCCCACTTGCGCAGAACAGGGAAGGTTAGGGACGTAACTGGTGCTTCGTCTGTCCTGGTTTTGTAAAAAAAAAGAAAAAGGAAAATGAAATGAAGGTATAATTTATCATAACTTATATTGGTGGTAATATCAACGTTTTATAGAGCAGACAATATAATTTAACGCGTCTGTGTGTGTTTGTGTGTGTGTGCGTGTGTGTGTGTGTGTGTGTTTGTTTGTCTGTGTCTGTCTTTGTTTGTTTGTGTGTGTGTGTGTGTCTGTTTGCGCATGTTGCGTTTGTGCACCATCGCATTTACGTGTACCAGTGTATATGCCAAAAGTAACCAGGCAGTAAAACAGGGATGATAGATATTCAAGACATATAGCGCAGTCCCTCTTCCCTTGTGTATCCGGGTTCGTGCGGCATAACAATGAGCTGCAGCGTGGGAGAGGGCAAAGGCATGAATATAATGAATATTAATGAGTATCGTGAAAACAATCAATGATAGAAGCTACTGGGGCATAGAAATGTCAAAGTCTGGGCGGTTCTTTAACATCGTCTAAAGTTGCCTTTCTTCTATGCACTACAAGTTACGATATATATATATATATATATATATATATATATATATATATATATATATATATATATATATATTTTTTTTTTTTTTTTTTTTTTTTTTTTTTTTTTTTTTTTTTTTTTTTTTTTTTTTTTTGAGGGGGGGGGTCGATTTGCTGTGTCTATCAGTATCTATCAACAAATAGTCAACTTACATCAATTCGAATAACGAAAATAATCGATCGAAATACTGGACTATTTACTATCTTACCACTTGGTCAAAGCATAGGATATCACTATAAAAATTGGGCACTGTATAGCTTAGACACTGAAAAAGATAAACATGCAAAATCTAGACACTTCATACGTTGTACAATGAACAAAAAGGCTCTACAAAAGCTGTTCATTATATATGTTGGACTAAAACTCTTTCTTTCTTTCCTAACAAGTGAAAGAATAATCTATTCATATGTTTAGGTTTGTAAAGTTATCTATATTTACTACGATGGTTAATATGAGAATGTCAGTAATATCGTGATTATAGATATGTTAATACCAATACTAAACAATATTGATGTTAATAATGATGATAATGATAATTATAATAATAATAACAATAACAATAATAATGATAACAACACTGATAATTATAATAAGGATGCTAATAATATCGATAATGGTAATGATAACAATCATGATCATGATATTAATGGTGATAATCAACGACCATTATGATTCTTATTATCAACAATAATGTATCCATTATCAGAATCACATTATCATAATTGTTAATTTTTTAGATAAAAATGTTGTTCCTATCTTTATTATTATCATTATTATTGTTATTGCTGTTGCTTTTGTTATTGTTGTTATCATTATTATCATTATTGTTATTATCATTACCATTACAATCGTTACTCGTATTATCATTATTGTCATTGTTATTACTGTTTTGTTACCATTGTTATTATTACCACTTTTATTATTACCATCATGATCATTTTCATTATTACTATTATCATCATTATCATTATTATTACCATCATGATCATTATCATCTTTATTATTATATTGTTATTATCACTGTCATCATCATTATTAGCATTATCATTCGTATGATTATTACTAGTAGTAGTTGTAGCATTAACATAATTATTTTCATTATCAATATCATTATTACTATCATTATCATAACCATCACTATCACCATCATAATCGCTGCAATTACCATTGCAAATATCTCTTGACTTTATAAAGCGAGTTGTAAGGCACATGATAAACTAACAACTGCCATTCAAATTTTATTAAGTAGTGACAATGAATATAAGGAACAGTGACACAAGTAAAAATATATTCTCGAGTGCCATTAGCGATGCTTAAAATACATGAAAATGAAAATAGTGGCTTGGATTTACCACGAACATTGGTATGGGTATCTGGGTATCTCCTATGCTACTAGCTATATTCCAGGATAGCGTTCTTTAAGTCATCGTGCCTGAGTATTATTATCGAAGTGACCCTATTAAACGCCTTTTATGAATTTGCGACCATATGTTCTTCATATTATGATTATATATCATTATCTCCTTTGTCCATATATACTACATGCATTCAATAGACAGTATACATCAATTTAATTATGATTCTTTTATTCTCTTTGTTAATCTTATTCTATTTTATTCATATCTCCATCTTACGAAACGTGACGACTTCCTAGGTGCCAGCTCATGACTTTAGACATTTAGAAATTTGGTCATCAGGAAAGTCGTCCTGCCGAAGGAACTCGGCGGAAAGAAAACTCAAAATTGAAAAACCCGACGACGACAGAAAACGGGATTCATAGGACTGAAGGCCGCTGCTTTGAGGGAGTTATGATTAGGTACTATGTATACACATATAAAGATACATATGTATCATATATATATATATATATATATATATATGTATATATATATATATATATATATATATATATGTATATGTATGTATGGATGTGTTTGTGTGTGTGTGTGTGAGTGAGTGCGCGAAACTGTCACTTGGTGACAGTTTCTACCTCACTACATATGCTAATCATTTTGTATCCCCTTGATGCCCTAATTCAAAATCAATTTCACAAGTTGATTAATATATAGAATAACATTCCTTGAAAATAAAAGATAGAAGATATGTCTATGTTCCCTCTATTGTAGCCATATTCTAGTACTCCAACACCCAAGAGTAACTTTAAAACAAAGTACTGTGTGTGTGTGTGTGTGTGTGTGTGTGTGTGTGTGTGTGTGTGTGTGTGTGTGTGTGTGCGTGCGTGTGTACGTGCGTTTATGTGTGTGAGAGAGAGAGATATAGATAAATAGAGAGAAAGAGAGAGAGAGAGAGAGATGAAGAAAAAAACATATCAGAGAAAAAAAAAATAATAATAATAAATAAGAAAAGAAATTAAGAATATCTTAAATAATAGAATATGTTAATTCACCACGTCCCTGCCATCTCAAGCAACACTTATCAAATAACATCGTCCATCCATTCAGAATTTAATTCAAGGAATGTTTACAAGCCTTCTGGCAAAGATTATTTCATGAGAGGTTTCAGGATATTCTAAACCTCTTTCAAGACATGCTTCTGCTTCTGACATCAGACTTATGAAAAGACTATTGAATATTTAAACTGTAAATAGTAATAATGATCTCAGTTATAATTATGATGATGGTGATAATAACGATTATAATAATAAAACTAATAATGATAATGATAGTTATAATAATAATGATTATAATAATAATAATGATAATATTAATAACAATAATGATACTAATAAGGATAAAATAAAGATAATGATGAGGAAAATTATGATAATAATGGTAGCAATAATAATAGTAATAGTAATAATGACAATAATAATAACAATGATACTGACAATAATATCAATAATGATGATTATAGAGTATTTAGAGAAGACACCAGCTAACACTGATGATTCCGCATGCCAGAGGTCAACTAGCTGTCAAAACTCGTTGTATCAAAGTGTGCGTAAATCCTTTTCCTCATTTTTTTGCAATTGCCAAGCATAAGGTTTTATTTGCACCGCGGGTCAAGCCTGCAAATGTTTGTTTACTGTAATTGTCCGTAAGTCTCGTGGGAGTTAGGTCTGGGAGCCCACCTTGTCCAAAATACAACCCATGTCCTTCAAAACACATGGGCTTCTTGCGTGGGTTAAAAGCAAGAAGTCAGGAGGTTAACTGAGAGTGAAGAGGTCAAGTGAGAGGGGTCAAGTGAAGACCTTAGTAGCTTAGTGCTCGTGTGTATCATGGCAAAGTGCGTGACTCTTATATAATGTAGTCTTTTTTATTTTCTGTTGAGCTAGCGACAGTGAATAATCCCAAACGCAGAACACTTTTTTTTTTGTGGACCTCGCTAACACTTATTTTACTGTGTTACGATTTATTTATTAGCTTACCCATGAACCTTACCTTTAGAAAATGTCCTCTACATAATAATGATTATAATTAGATGATAAAAATGAATATTATTTTAGTGATAATAGTAATAATGATTGGTTAGAATCCTTCAAGCTTCAATTTGCAAAGATGGCCTGGATTTCTTCATCTTTTTTTTTTTTTTTAAGAATCTTTCTTCAGGGAAGGACGATTTCAATTTTTTTTTTTTTTTTTTTTTTTGAGGGGGGGGAGTCTAGAATTTTACGATTTGTTTTTTTTGAAATTCAAAATGCAATAATTTGAAAACCTGAGGCGTAGATGCTAAACAACCATTTCTTTATATGTATTTAACTATTCTAGAAGTGCTATATATTATAAGTATCATATCAGTGAAAAAGAACATACTAATGTGAAATATAGAACCTTTGTAGCGAAGTGAAGAATCTTTGGCTTAGCGAGGCACAGAAATTTCATTGAATATGTGATTTCTTTTAAATAGAAAAAAACTGTCGATATCTGAGAGGATTCTTATTACAAGACTAACCTCCACTATATATGATTACGCATAGCAAGAGCGCTTATTCTTATCTTCTTTTTTTGTTGTTGTTTCCAAGTGATCTCTTGACTCACTCACAGCGGTTAGTCAGGGTTAGTAGGGAAACCTCACTAGCATACAAGACAGGCGGTGGTGGATCCAGAGAAAGCGGGGTGGGGTAGGGCGGGGGTTACACTGCACCTCCATATTAGACAAATACACGATGTAATGAAATATGTGATTGGAGCTACAGTGTTAAAACTTTTTGTGTCGAATAGCTTATAAATGCCAAGGAAATGCTGGAAATACCTACAGACTAAGTTATATCTTCCCTTACATTCGGAAGTTGTCACCCCCTCTGAACCCTACCCCCCTCCCCCCTCCCCTCCCTTAAAACATCTTGGAGCCGCCACTGAACACAGGCAGTTATAGCGTGTGAGGAACTTTGAGAATATCTGCAGACATGTCTCATTTGCACAGTTTCTCATAAACTTAGTTGTGTTATCCATCACGTGCATTATTTACATGGACGAGTGGACATGATGTTGACATCTGATATTAGAAAAAAGACAAAGGGACTTGCAGCTTTAGAGACTCCGAGTATGTCAAATAAATTCTTGGGTCGAAATTTGAATTTTGAGAATTTAAAGTCATCAGATTGTTTGAATTCATGCTGCAGACTCACTGGTATCTGAAGTGTTATAACCTTTAATTTGATTGTATTAGAGACTGTCTCAGGGGTCGTATTTGATAACTGACTGTCATAGTATTGTTTCCAGTTCATCTGATCAGTGCTGATTGGGGAAAAAACAATCAAACCAAGTCAAACTGGGTTGAAAGTTAATCTACTTAGGTTCAGAATGGAAGCTAAAGCATTAACAAACTGTCTCTTAAAATAAACCAGATAGCTTTTGGTGGTGAGTCTTTCAGGCGTGAAGTAGAAGCAAAAACAGTTCAACCTGAGAGAGAATCACTCAGAGAAGAAACTTTGGTAGTTCGGAATATCGATGGGTAAGTCTGGTATTTTGATGAGCGCGGCCATGGTCAGATAGAACACGAAGAAGAGACCGGTCAAAATAGGGCACACGATGCGGCAAAGGATATTCAACCTGGAAGCAAGGGCAGCACGCCGAGACTGGATCCTCTCAAGCGACTTGAATTCTTTCTTCCTCACCCAAAGCAAGAAAGCAGGGGCACATTTCTGTTGGAGTGGAGACGACATTCTTAGAATTAATTGACAAAATAGACTTATTTATACAACGTCTAGCTAATATGCCTGATAAATGATGACTCACTTATTTCCTAATATACGTCAATCCTATCTGCTTAAATCTTATTTTTTTCTGTATAGATATTTTCAACCATATGTCGTTCATCCCCACCTTGCACCAGTTGATGAAAGCAACAGTGACAACCACCAGGAAGAGGCTCGTGATGCAGTACACGAACCAG
>NW_028234443.1:15801310-15803810 GCF_977035675.1 Penaeus japonicus
ATGCGTGTTTCGAGAAAATGACTCATTAATTGAAAGTTTTTATCGCATGTTCAGCTTCCGCCTCGTCCGTGCCAGTCACCCGAGGCATATTTGGTAATTTACTCCGCCTAAATGATGGCAAAAAGATAATCATAGGAATACTGGAAGCCGGAACTCAATTTCTTCCTAAGTGAACGTCACCGGAAATTCCGTTTGCAACAAGAGACGAAATAACAATGATAAGTGCACGTGTGCCGATGCACTTACATGTACGTTTGCTATAAGATTCATGAGTATGTTTACATACACACGGACCACAGTAAGTAAATACACTAAGTCATATTCATACACTCAAATAAGCATTCAAATTCCTATGAGGAATGAATGTCATGTTTAATAACACAGGTTGACTCACCAGCTTGCATGTCTGAGTGTCGAAGGGGAACGTGATGAGGTCGAACTGACACGACGTCGTGACAGTGAGTTTTCTCACCATCACCAGCGGATTGTGACGACCCTCGAAGGTCTCGTCTGAGGGCGAGTGTTAATCGCCGAGTTTGGAAATACGAAATGATGAGAGAGATTAAGAGTGGTCGTGTTGGGCGGACGGAAGGACGAATATCAGATGAATAATTAGACAAAAGCCATAGTTGATTCACGGGACCAAATAGCTTCCATGGAGCCCTTGACTTTACCTTCCGAAAGCCTCGCACTGTCGTCGGGCAAAGGCTCCGTCATCCGCTGGGCCATGAGGAGGCTGTGGCGCTCCTTCACGTCGCTCGTGGTCAGGGCATCGCCGAAGAACTCCACGTCGGGCATCCACGGCTTGCGATCCGTCAGGTGAATGATGTTCAAGGTGCTGTCCTTCTTGAGGTGATGCAGCGTCAGCCGAGAGTCCTTCCAAGAGAAGCGCACCTCAATTTCGCAGACGAAGTTGAAGCCCGTGAGATCGAACGCGCGCATCGACAGCATCAGGACGTAAACGGACACATTCACGGGGCTAGACGGCCGCAGACGTGGTGGCGGCGACTTGTCGTCGTACCTCGACGGGAAAACCAAGAACTCGCAAGCGATCTCGTCTGATTCGTCGAGGCAGTTGATCTCCTTGTTGCATCGCTGGTGGATGGGGATGCAAGTTCCGTCGTTGCACGAGAACTGTTTCTCTTTGCACGAGGTCATTCTGAGCGTGACTTCGCCGCCTTCGCAGACGTCGTTGCTCACCGTCCAGTTGTTGAGGCCCACCGGGTAGTGGGTCGGGAACCTCAGGGGGAGCGTTGCCTTCACGCCGGGTTCGTCGAGGCGCGACAGCTGCCAGAAGCCGAAGTCGGACGCCGAGGCATTTTCAGGGGGGAGGTGTTTGGTCATGACAGAGTAGAACGCCCCGCTGAACACAGAGGTGCCGTTCGAATTGGGGAGGAAGTATTCGCGATCGAACAGCGATCTCTCACACAGACCGCGCAGCTTCATGAACGACATCTCTTCGAAGTGACAGACAGCACAAAATTTCATGGCACAGCTCCTGGCAGCCCATTCGCCCAAAGAAACGGTGTCCTGGCTTCGTTTGAACGATGCACATGGTTCGGAATCGTCGAAGGCGACTTTGTGCCCAAAGTTTACATAGGAGATTCTCTTCTGCGTTGTAGAGTCGTACCAGTACTTCCCTGTTATGTTGCGCTCAATCCCTAGCCAGACGCTGCCGCAGGTGTCGAGGTGCGCGAGGGAGAGGTTGTTGAGTTCTGTGTTGTCGCCGTTGTTCTTCGGAACTTTCAGGTCGGCTGCGAGAATGCGGCAGAGGTGAGAAGCCTCGTCAAAGGTTCGCTCCTCCGGGAACAAGATGTCGTAGGGCTTCCGGTCACTGCAGAAGTGACCGTCGGTCAAGGTTTCGATTTCCACATTGCTAATTTCGAAATCACTGGTAATGTTACTGAAGTCGATCATCGGCGTAGCAGAGACTTGCACTGGCTCACAGGTGGTATAATTTTCCAAGGTACTCGTGGGGAGGATCGTCTCATAGAGCCGGAAGTCTACCAGTGATCCCGCCAGGCTCTGGGTCTTGGTGAATCCTTCCCCAGGGCGGTCCTGTTCCTGTCCAATGTACAGCATGCCCCCTCCACGTGTATGCAGAAGACCGAGGGATTTACCTATGACCTCAGGCATGACGTTTCCATCCTGTACGACCTCATTCTTCTGCCCTGCGAGGTCTACAGCCACGCAAATGGACGACCAGACATGCAGTTCCACTTTCAAGTTAACGTCCCGCGACCATTTAGGATCACAACAAGTCATCATCAGTTCACTATTTTTGTAATGAAACCCTGGAAAAAAGTATAGGTCTAGTGTCAGTGTAAACATGGTTTCTATCTCATCATTTTGATCAATCAGGTAATTTCTTCTGTTTATTTAGGAATTTAATATCATAAGGAAGGGGGACGGGGTCAAGTAGCTTTTTACTTTATGATGACTTATCGAAATCAAATCAATATTTACCGATGTATAATTCGTTGTCGTTTTGAGGATGAGC
>NW_028234443.1:15813810-15816310 GCF_977035675.1 Penaeus japonicus
AGTTAAACTTAATGAAATTCTCGAAGTTATTTAATTCCTGATGACCTAAGACACGATTCAACTTGCAGTTAACAAGTGGGGAACATGCAACTTGCAAAGAACACTGTTTCTACGTGCAATACATTCTCAGAAATCCACCAGTGTGCCTAAAAGAGCAAGATATTGGATGCCGTTTTTTTATGCGCAATTGCAAATCAATTACTGCAAGTGCCTAGGCCCCTATTTCCATAAGCCAGATTGCCCATTCAGACGTTGTACATCATTATTGGTATTATTGTTAACATCATTATTATTTATTTTATTATCATTATTATTTATTTTATTATCATTATTACCATTATATTTATCAGTCTTATCCACATTATTATTCTATTTATTATCCTTATCACTATTATCATCACCGTCATTACTATCATCATTATCATTAAAATAACAATATATAAACTTGTTATGAGTAACGTCAGTTTGATGTTAAAAGTGTTATTATATAAGGGAGGTTAGATTTTCTTTCACATATTGGTTATAATGTTAATTGTTGACTTGCATGGACCATTTCCGGCTCTCTGTTGTTTTTTTTTCCTTTTATATTCCCTGTCTTTATGATGATTATGATTATTATCTCTTTTATTATCATCTTCATTGTTATTACTATTATTGTTGTTATTATTATTGATATTGGTTTTGTTGCTGATATTATCATCATTATTATTCTTACTATTATTATTATCACCATCATCACTATTATTATTGGTGTTACTCTATCAGTATTATTATCATCATTATTGGTATTATTGTTAACATCATTGTCATTTATTTTATTATCATTATTATTTTTTGTATTATCATTATTAATATCACTATCATTATCATCATTATATTTATCAGTCTTATCCATATCATCATTTTACTTATCACCCTTATCACTATTACCATCACCGCCATTACTATCATCATTATAATTAAAATAACAATATATACTAGAATTATTGTTAATTAATATATGGTCCGCAATACGCATTTACATGAGGCGCACCAGCTATTCAAACTATAGCCAGGGTGTGAAATAATCAAAACACATAGCTTATTAGTTTTTAAAAATCAACAAACCAGAATCAGTCAAAATTAGTTACCAACTTTGGGAATAAAATAGAACAAAGGCGTTGTTATAGGATGTTAATATTCCCATCAAACAATGTCAAATCCTTTTAATTACCTTTAAATACAAGTGTAACTGGAATCTTTGTACTTCAGCCGATCTTAAGCTATCACATCATCCGGCCCCTGTTGTTATCATGGCCCTATTTCGTCACCTATTACGACACGCAGGGTATTCATGGGAACTGTTCTTCAAGACCCTTACCCCAAGACATAAGCAACAACATGCAATAACTCTATTCCTTTACTTATAGAGAAAAAATTTAGCCTCTATACGAAGTCATCAACTAATATTTATGAATGTCCAACGATCACCCTCAGCTTCTGTAAGAGTCGAAAATGCGAAACTAAAAATTCTCACTCACAGGACTGCAATTTTTCTTTTGCCAACAGCACCACCATCAATCTTGCTGGATCATTTATATGTTCTTGCCGCAGGAAACCTTAACACCGACCCCTTTGCCTCCGTCTCACCGCTGGTGTTTTTCTCGGTAGTACTGACCGCAAGTGATTCAGTTCGAAGCTTCTTTTCGTGCTTCGTTTAGGCTTTTGGTTTACAAAGATTCTTTGATCACTCGAAGGTCCTCCTCACAACGTCATAGTATTGTTTTATATTGGCTAATGTATCCATAGGCTGTATTGATTATGTGGAAAAATTGGAATTAAAGAGGGTATTTTCACCCGGCAAAATGTACTCAGACAGTTCGACAGGGTACAGAATATGTAACTAGTCAATGATATCGTGGGATGCGCTTGTTGAAGGACAGCCGACACGTTAAGCACGACGCCAGAGGTTTAGTATTTTTGTTTTACACAGATTTTCTTTTTTTTATCCAGTGTGCTTGTAATATATATATATATATATATATATATATATATATATATATATATATATATATATATATATATATATATATATATATATATATATATATAAATATATGCATATATATGTATGTTTGTGTGTGTGTATTTGTCTATATCTATTTATATCTATTTATATATATTATATGTATTTATATAATATATATATATATATATATATATATATATGTGTGTGGTGTGTGTGTGTGTGTATGTGTATGTGTGTGTGTGTGTATATATTATATATATAATATATATATATATATATATATATATATATATATATATATATATGTGTGTGTGTGTGTGTGTGTGTGTGTGTGTGTGTGTACATATATATATATATATATATATATATATATATATAATATATATATATATATATATATATTATTGTGTGTGTAGAAGAAAGATATGAATGAAACTGAATATCTAAACGCAAGATATGTATTTGACGCGTTTCGACGGAGGTCTTTCTCAA
>NW_028234443.1:15838810-15841310 GCF_977035675.1 Penaeus japonicus
GTGTATGTGTATGTGTGTGTGTGTGTGTGTGTGCGTGTGCGTGTGCGTGTGCGTGTGCGTGTGCGTGTGCGTGTGCGTGTGCGTGTGCGTGTGCGTGTGCGTGTGCGTGTGCGTGTGCGTGTGCGTGTACGTGTACGTGTGCGTGTGCGTGTGTGTGCGTGCGTGTGTGTGTGTGTGTGTGTGTGTGCGTGTGTAGAGGGGCACATCAGAGAGAGAGAGAGAAAGAGCAAGATAATAAATAAACGCAACAGAACAAGATTAACACCATCAAATCTACGCGAGAAAACATAAAATGCGAAGTATGACCTCCATATGCAATATCCTCATAAAACACGAAGAAATACCACTCAAAACCAGTCCTACGGCAACGTTAGTGAAAAGGAATTATATATCAGAACTATACCTTTCGTTCCAGGGAAGGGTTATGTCACCACAGATGAACCTTTACGCGCAACTAAAAGGGTCGTCAACAGGGAACAGTAAACTCCTTCACAAGATAAAGTGCAGCTATTTTTTGTATCATCATTGTGTTTTCCTCTTCTTATTTTCCACATTGGAGTTTTTCGTCTACTTAGCAGAGGTGTAGATTAGCCGTTCTCGTCACAGGTTCCCCATTTGTGCTTCCTTAGCTTATCTCGTCGTGAGAACGTTGAAGGAGGACCAATATTGAGGCATCACCTACAAGCATCTTGATGTCACAATGCAAAGAGTATCTGGTAAATTACCCTTTTTTATGTTAGATGATGCTGCAAGAGGCCGTCCAAGAACAATAATTTCCTCGTAAAAATCCATTACCATAGGGACTTCCTGGAGATGATAGTTGCGTGTAGTAAAGCTTGAAATGAACTCTATGTAAATTGCATCCTAGCACGATATTGCGTCAGTCAAACACACTTCCTTTTAGATCACACCCTGACGCAACACTGTGTTAAATGTGTTTATAAATAGATATGAAAAATACAAGCCGGAACAGGGATGTACTGAACGTCTAAAGGAGAAAATCACTTTATAGAAGATTTAGGAATATGTAATATACAAGAGAGAAAATAACACCAGACTAGAAAGGCATAGATGCTCATTAAGGAAACTTGGAACAAATTGAAAGAAACCATTAACGGTATTATAAAGTTCGTTAGATAAATTAATGAGAGTTTGCAGCAATATAACAACGCAATACCAACATTATAAGCCATAAAACTTTGGGGAATAGAGACAAGTGCAAGAGAAAAGAACAAATAAGAACTATAGTATATTACGATAGCTAAACCGATGATAGAAAAAGAGATAAGACGGAACTGTGAGCTTTTATTAAAAGGATATTGATTACCGTAAGTAACAAAGTAAGATTATATAGTAGAAGCAAGAAGGAAAATGAATTCAGACGCTACAGGACAAAAGTAAGTAGAGGGAGGGAGAGAAGGAGGGAGAGAGAGAGAGAGAGAGAGAGAGAGAGAGAGAGAGAGAGAGAGAGAGAGAGAGAGAGAGAGAGAGAGAGAGAGAGAGAGAGAGGAGAGAGAGAGAGAGAGATGGGAGAAGAGAGAGAGAGAGAGAGAGAGAGAGAGAGAGAAGATAGATAGAGAGAAGAGGGAGAGAGAGAGAGGGAAGAAGCGGCGAGAGAGAGAAGAGAGAGAGAGAGAAGAGATTTCGAGATAGCGAGAGAGAGAGAAGAGAGAAAGAGATAGAGAGGAATGGAGCTTTGAGAGAGAGAGATATTGAGAGAGAAGAAAGAGAGATAGATAGTAGAAGAGAGAAGGAGAATGAATAGACGAGAGAAAAGAGAGTAGAGAGAGGAGAAGGAGAGAGAGAGAGAGAGAGAGAGAGAGAGAGAGAGAGAGAGAGAGAGAGAGAGAGAGAGACAGAGAGAGAGAGATATCGAGAGAGAGAGAGAGAGAAAGAGAGATAGATAGATAGATAGAGAGAGAGAGAGAGAGAGAGAGAAAGCGAAAGAATTAGAAAGAGAGAGAGAGAGAGAGAGAGAGAGAGAGCGAGAGAGAGAGAGAGAGAGAGAGAGAGAGAGAGAGAGAGAGAGAGAGAGAGAGAGAGAGAGAGAGAGAGAGAGAGAGAAAGAGAGAGACAGAGAGAGAGAGAGAGAGAGAGAGAGAGAGAGAGAGAGAGAGAGAGAGAGAGAGAGAGAAGAGAGAGAAGGAGAGGGGGGAGGTAGACCTAGAGAGAGAGAGAGAGAGAAAGGGAGAAGAGGCAGAGATAGTGAGAGAGAGAGAGACTGTGTTTGTGTGTGTGTAAACAAAACAACAAAGGAAAAACCAGGAAAAGATACGATTATACCGAAGGTGTTCTCGTTCTGCTTCTTCAGAACAAAAAAGAAAGAAAAAAAAAAAGGGCCTTTGACTCTATCGTTTGTTTTCCTATTGTTCTCTTCTTCTCTTCTTTTTCATCACTGTTTTGTTTGCAACTTGTTCCGCGTGGATTTTCCTCATAAGACGAGAAAGAAAGAGAAGAGTTACAGTGTTTGTTTTCGTTTTGGAGGGATATACACTTGCGG
>NW_028234443.1:15861310-15866310 GCF_977035675.1 Penaeus japonicus
AAAAAAAATATATATATAAATATAACTCTCTTCCTTAATAAGAATATGAATTAGCAGCTTTGCAAACACTGCTTTTAGTTATACCCTTGTTTTGTTCGTTATCATTTTTACTTTGTTTTAGTGTATGTGTGTTTAGTTTTAGTATTGCCGTGTGTGCGTGGCTATTTTTTGGTTAAAATAAATAAGAAACAAATAAATTTCAATATATTCTTATGTTTCTCGTGTTATTATAATATATAGGTATTACGCATGTCACATCTACACCCTATACGTTGTTCGCCCAAGCTTCCAAGACAGCAGGAGTGACATGGCTGTGACGAGACGAGGTAGTTCGAGTCTCTAACTACCTAGTAGATGGGAGATTACTGATTACCAGTACCGATGATGACTGTCCTCTATGATTATAACTGTTGGAGATTCTTGAGCATAATTGAGGAATCGATTCTAGCCATCCTATTGGTGCCAAGAATCCTAACGGTTAGTTCCATTTTTATCGATACTTGCGCAGCGTTGTTAAAGCCTAGGACTCTTTAAGAAAACATATGAATTGAGATAGAGTTTACGATACATGCTCAAATAACTATAGACATGAAAGAAATAAGGATGAATGATGAAAAAAAAATAAATCAAATAATCAAACACCCATGCATAGTAAAATGTGGCGTCTGTTGGTTCTCGGAAAGTCCGCGTGGTCTAAGTAAACAAACTCTCGTACTTTCACGCAAAATCTCACAATCCAAGGTCCAAATCTCGTGTTTCGCAGTTGTGTTTCCTGATCACAGAAAGCTAATTACTTTGAGATCCGCGGGATGGTTGACGAAACTATGTGCTGAAAAGATTCATTTGTCATAATAAGTGTTCTTGAAAACAACGAGTTGCCTTTTACAACGGCGAATTTAATAGAAATGATCAATGTAGCAATTTACATAACAGTCGAAATATTTATGAGGATCGTCCGTATTCTTGATAACTAATTGCCATGTTCACGGGACATTATTATTCTTTATGTTTATGCCTTTGCCTTTCTTATGTGGAATCTCATTGTTATGTCCCACGAAGGCGGGTCCGAAAGGGAAGAGGGACTGCGCTATGTCTGGAATATTTATCATTCAGATTTTATTATCTGGATACTTTTGACGTACATATTGACACACGTAAGACACTGATACCTGTACATATCACATACACAAACATGCACCACACATGCACATACACTTCCATATATACATACAAACATACATATACATTCTATTAATATAAGTTATACTGCATCATAACTTCTTCCATTAAGCAGGTGCGGTTTTAAGCAATCTCGCTACCAGCAAATCCTTGATGACAGATAGAATAGATAGATAAAAGAATATATATATATATATATATATATATATATATATATAGAGAGAGAGAGAGAGAGAGAGAGAGAGAGAGAGAGAGAGAGAGAGAGAGGGAGAGAGGGAGAGAGGGAGAGAGAGAGAGAGAGAGAGAGAGAGAGAGAAAGAAAGAAATACATACATCATGATTTCCATAATGTATATATGAATATATATATAAACATACACAAATATATATATATATATATATATATATATAATCCATCTATAAATTCAAATATAAGATATTGCCCAGAGCTTTGGCGCATCTGGAAACACGAATATACATACACATACACATATATGTGTGCTTGCGTGTGTGTGTGTATGTAAAGAAACAAATGAAGGGAAAAAATGGAATTCACGCGAATATCTCTCTTCGCTTTCTATCTTCCGCATTGTGCCCTGAAGAAGCAACAAAGCTAATAGGACTGTTGTAGCCATGCGTTCTTCCGTTTTTATTTTATTTTCATCGTTTTCTTTCAATTTTGTTCGGCATGAATCGTTCATGATCATTCATGCCACAGAGTCAGGTCAAATTATTCGTCGGCCATCTCGCTAATTTGCATATCAGACTTTCTTTTTTTTTATGAATGTAGTTTGTATCATCCTTCTATGCAAGGTTGCAGCTGATGACCGAAGCTGTTGACGCGGCAGATGATATTCAACAACAATCTATGCAAGTTGAATGACGACAGTTCTGATAAGGAATCAGTACGGGGAGGGGAGGGGGGGGGGATGCAGCTGCTTGTTCCACCCAGCTGTCCCCCTAAGTGTTTACGTGTCAAAGCTGACAACATAAATCATTACGGTGTCCGCACGCTGGTCAAAACACTAAAACCAGCAAAAGAGTTATAGAAATGTGGTCTTTGATGCTGTGTATCCTCGTTCCTTTATATAATTGATCTTACATTTCACTAGTCACCCCTGAATAAACCTCCTGTCCTCCGTTTTCTTCATGTTTCTTTTTAATCCGTCGTTATAGGAATATATTATATTAACACTGCGTTCTGACATGACAGAAACCACAACCGCAACGATTGCAGACAATCAGCTATTATTTACAGTTCAATTCAGAGAAATTTACGAAGACGTCGTTTCGCCCGGGATATATGCACGAGGCGGCCAGGTTTGTTGTGTACACTATGATATGATAAATATAAAGATAAACGTAAGAGTACCTGCAGTAATGAACATCTGAGATCAAGAAGGACATCGCGAAGGCCAGACAAGGTGAAGTGCACGTTACGCTGTAAACATCTGCCAAAATCAATGCCGGATTTGTGGATCAGACACGCAATGTCCTCTCTCTGGGTCTCCCTTTGCGTGTCTGCGGTGTCTTGTTGTCTGTTTGTTTTTCTGTCTATCTCTGTATCTAACGGTTTGAATTTCTGGCTTGCTTTCTCTACCTGTCTGTCTGTATCATTTCTCCCATCCTCTTTCCCTCTCCCTCTCTCCCTTACCTTCTCTTTCTCCCTCTCTTACTCTCCCTTTTTCGTTCTCTCGCATTCTTTCTCCCTTTCCCTTTCTCTCTCCCTCTCCCTTTCCCTCTCCCTCTCGCCCTCTTTCTTTTTTTCTCCTTCTCTTTCCCTTTCATTCTCCCTTTATCCCTTTATTCTCTCTCTATCTCTCTTCTTTCCATTTCCCTCTCATTTTCCTTCTCCCTCTCCCCCCTCCGTTTCTCCCTCTCCCTTTTTTCCTCTTTCTTTCTTTCTCCTCTCTCCCTTGCCTTCTCCCTTTCCCTATCCCTTTCTTTCTCTTTCCCCTTTTCTTCCTACCTCTCTCTCTCTATCTCCCCCCTTTCTTTCTCCCTCTCTCTTTCCCTCTCCCTCTTGCCCTCTTTCTTTTTCTCTCCTTCTATTTCCCTTTCCCTTTCCCCTTACCCCTTTTCACTTCACTATCTTCTTTCCTTTTCCTTTTCATTTTCCTTCTCCCTCTCCCTCTCCCCCCTCCCTTTCTCCCTCTCCCTCTTTCTTTCTTTCTTTCTCCTCTCTCTATTTCCATATCCCTTTCTTTCTCTTTCCTCCTTTCTTCCTACCTCTCCCTCTCCCTCTCCATCTCCCTCTCTCCCCGCCCTCTCTCCTTTCTTTCTCTCTCTTTTTCTCTCCCTTTCCTTCTCCCTCCCCTTTTCTTTTTCCCTCTTCATCTTCCTTTCTCTCTCCCTTTCTTTCTCCCTCCCCTTTTCTTTCTCCCTCTCTCTTTACCTTATCCCTCCCATTTTTTCTCCCTCTCCCTTTCGCTCTCCTTTTCCTTCTCCCTCCCTTTTTCTTTCTCCCTCTCCCTTTCCTTCTCCCTCCCCTTTTCTTTCTTCCTCTCCCTTTCCTTCTCCCACCCCTTTTCTTTCCCCCTCTCCCTTTCCTTTGCCCTCCCTTTTTCTTTCTCCCTCTCCCTTTCGTTCTCCCTCTCTATCTCTCACTCAACCACTGATGTTGCACTCTTCAAGTTGGCCCAGGTAAACGACGGGGATTTCCGAGACCATTGGTGGGGGAACTTCTCTGGGGACTGTTTCGCGAATTTCTCTTTGGGCTGGCAGCTCTTTCGGAAACTTCACTAGGAAGTAACAGCTCTTTCGTGACTTTCACTAATTTCTTTTGGGACTGGCAGCTCTTTTGAAAACTTCAATTGGGATTGTCATTTCTTTCGTGACTTTCGCGAACTTCTTTTGGGACTGGCGGCGCTTTCGGAAAATTCACTGGGGAGTAACAGCTCTTGCGTGACTTTCGTAAACTTCTCTTGGGAATTATAGCTCTTTCGTGACTTTCGTAAACTTCACTTGAGAACTGTCTTCTTTCGTGACTTTCGTAAACTTAACTTGAGAACTGTCCTCTTTCGTGATTTTCGTAAACTTCACTTGGGATTGTCACCTCTTTTGTGATTTTCGTAAACTTCTCTTGAGGCTGGCACCTCTGCCGTGACTTACTTGAACTTCTCTGGGGACTGACAGCGCTTCCCTGACTTTCTTGAACTTCTTTTGAGACTTGCAGTTCTCTGGTGATTATCTTTTACTTCTTTGGGGGCTGACAGCGCTTTCGTGATATTCGCGAACTTCTCTGGTGACTGACAGCTCTTTCGTGACTTTTTTTAACTTTTCTGGGGACTGACAGCGCTTTCGTGACTCCTGAACATACTCTCTGTCTTTGGAAGCTTTAGAAGCCTAACTTATTTTTCAACTGTAATGGGATATAGGTTAGTTTGGCTTACTTACTTCGATAAAAATTCCACATGAAGTCAAAGATTAATTCCTACCATGAGATGTCACTAGGAATTCTCCTGCCAGTGCATTAAACCTGCCGGATTTTCTGCTAGCTAACACATATATATATATATATATATATATATATATATATATATATATGTGTGTGTGTGTGTGTGTGTGTGTGTGTGTGTGTGTGTGTGTGTGTGTGTGTGTGTGAATAGATAAATATATGTATATATATATATATGTATATATATATATATATACATATATATATATGTGTGTGTGTGTGTGTATATATAATATATATATATATATATATATATATATATATATATATATTATATATATATATATATATATATATATATGTATGTATGTATGTGTATTGTATATATATATATATATATATATGTGTATGTATGTATATGTAT
>NW_028234443.1:15898810-15918810 GCF_977035675.1 Penaeus japonicus
TTGTTTCAGTTGCCTCGGTTACGATGTGTAGTTTATTTATTTTATTGCTATTTTGAAAGTTTAGGTTCGATGGGGTTTAAGGTAGGGTAGGGTTTGCTTAGTTCATTTAGGTCAATGTTAATTGTGGTTATATTTGTCATGGTTAGGTTAGTAGAACATCATATTTTTAGTGTAAGTATGGTTTAGGTTATGTAAGTTATGGGCTAGTTGGTATTGCAGTAATTTTGCGAAAGATTGTTTACGTTCTCTGGAATGGAGGCCACAGCTTTGTTTGGAGCGTAGATACATAGGCTTTGAATAGCGGTTTTGGGCTTGCCTTAAGTTACCGAGCTTTTCTGTTTTTGGGGGAGGGGGTATTTTAAAGAAAGTTGTATGTATCTTATAGTAAAGAAACTTATCAGAAAATTGCATTCAATGTATACTGTCCAGAGATAGCAGAGTATGAAAACCAACTGTTATGAAAATGTTGGTATATATATCCTAGAGGGTATGATATATACCAAGGAAATCAGAGTGTAAACATTATAAGAATGGGAATAAAAATTATGAATAATTTAAATAAATACTATTTCTAGTGGCTGCCATCACGATGTTTCAACCATGCCTATGGCGCTCCAGAGAAGGCAAGCAAACCTCTGACCTGTAGATTATCTTAAAGTAAGATGCTTAAGGTTCTCAATTTGATGATGATTCACTAGGGATGTCTTCTACCTCTTGCTAGAGTGTATGTGGTAGATGTTGCAGTGATCACTCAAGGTGTCACCACACTTAATTGCTGATAATATTATCAGTTTAAATTTCTTGGAACTAAAATTACTGGACCTGGTCAAAAGCAATCCATTACTCTATGTATTAGTGTTAGCAAATGCATTTAACACATTAGTACATTAATTTTTCTTAATCTCCTATTGAAACCAGTCCAGTTTTCTTTGTGCTGATCAACTCAGGAGTGGTTTGATAATTTGTAGGTCAAGCAAATATATATATATATATATATAAAATGGTTTGGATTAATTTTGTGTAGTGACTGTGGACTCTGGCTTCAAAGTTGTGCAAGAGATTATTCAAAATTCTTCAAATGTTTAAGGATAAGGATAAGCCAGATTTGCAGAGCAGATGCTACGCCGGGCTTGTATGTACTAAGGCGAGCCCGCCTGTGTCAGCATGTGCTGACTCGTGAGAGAATGTGCCAACGAGTGTTGACTCGATGTGAGCTTGGTCCTTACCCAACGCAGTGCCCAGCTACGTCAGTAACCGCCAGGTGACAGTGGAAACTCACGAGTTTAGGCGGGACTCGATCTGCCGACCACGGGGATATGAAGTCGACACTCTACCACTGAGCTAACCAGACGGCTAGTTCAAATGTTTATCTCATTAGGTTCAGAAGTAAAAGTGGTTTCAAAGGATGATGCTTCTAGGCATACATATTTTTAATCCCCAAAGATATGCGTGGTTAGCTTAGTCATGCTCAGGTAAAGACATGGGAGAAAAGAGTTATTGCATTCAAGTCTCATAATATAAATTTTGACTTGTAGCTTCCAAAACTACATCTCTATTTTTTTTTGTGTGTGTGGATTCAATTTGAGTTGATAGAAGTGAATGTGTAGTGAATTTCTGCAGCAGATCATAAGACTGTATCCTTTAGGAGTTAGGATACAACAAATGGGGAAATCCATCTGAAACTTTATTGGATGGCTTACAGTATCAAGTTCAACCCAATAGAGACGGCAATCACCGGACACCATGGCACTCGAATTACTCTCAGTAAAAGCACCATTCTTCCTTCTCCTCCTGCTCTTCCTCTTCCTATTCCTACTCCTATTCTTCTTCCTCATCTCCCTTCTCCTTTGTACCTGCTACTGTACCTTGACAGTAGACCTCAGAACCAGTCCATCAGTACCAGATGTTTTAGAATCAGATTCATAGTTTTAAGAAAGTTTGTTGGTTACATCAATTTATAGAAGGGAAGCATCTGTATATGATCATATGAATCATGATTATTGTACAGTAGTTTACCTCTTGTTTTTCAGTAAAGGATGTTTCTTGATTATGCAGCACACATTTTCTTGAAGCTATTCAATATGCTTTGTATATTTTTGGCAATTATATACATTATGACCATATATAGTGATACAATGCCATCAGTGCTTCATGCTTTTGCTCTGGCTAAGAAATCACTATGTATATATTGGCAAGGTAGACCATGGACTGGTTCCCTATATGATAAGAAATTTCAGTGGTGGTTTATAAGTTCCTTTCTAGAGTATTATGGGATATTCATTGACATTTTTGGAACACCAAAGGTGGAAATAATATTAATACAATCACCTTTGTTTTATATGATAAGGATTTTATTTAACATTGTGGTAATGTAAACCTGGAAGGGATCTAAATGCTGCATCAGGCCTGCCTTAAAACTGTACACTGGCTTGATGGTCCTTGGAGATTTTGAATTTAGGACTTTTGTCTTTCCCAATATTACTGTCCATCTTGATTTTTACAAATTATGGTCATATTTTTGTTACCTAGGATTCGGGGATTGATATCATTTCCTAAACAAACATAATCTATTTCAACTCCCTAATAAACAAGAAGTAGTCTAATATTTCCCAAAGGAGTGTACAGCATACTATATCAAACCATTAATTTATGTGAGGACATGGGCATCTGAATTAGATAATCAGTGTACTAGATTTGTTTGAAATTTTAAAGATACAGTTCAATTTTCCTCTGCTGCAAAAATATCATGCAGAAAAGAAAGGTTGATACAGATCGAGGTTAAATGTACAGCTTGTTAATTTTCTTGATGACCTAATTAGCCATTTATATCTCTGTCTATTATATCTTTGAATCCTTGTGTTTGTAGATATACATAGTGATAATCAGATACAGATTATAGATATATACAAGTGGACAGAAGCTATTAAATCTTTCCCATCATTATGGATTTAAAAGGAAGTCAGTTATGATAAACTACCAAACATTCTCTCTCTCACTCTTTCTCTTTCTCTCTCCCTCTCCCACTTCCTTATTCTCACTCTTTTCCTCCTCCTCCTCCCCCCATTCTTCTCCTCCTCCTCTTCCTCTTCCTCCTCTTCCTCCTCCTCCTCTTCCTCCTCCTCCTCCTCTTCCCCCTTCTCTTCCTCCTCCTCCTCTTCCCCCTTCTCTTCCTCCTCCTCCTCTTCCCCCTTCTCTTCCTCCTCCTCCTCTTCCCCCTTCTCTTCCTCCTCCTCCTCTTCCCCCTTCTCTTCCTCCTCCTCCTCCTCCTCCTCCTCCTCCTTCTCCCTCTCTCCATCAGAGGAATTTTTCAGGACATACTGATTACATGATCTGAAAGCAGGAGATTATTAGTGTCCACTGTGGTGTTTGTAAGTCTACTATCCTTGAGAGATAAGTGTAGGTGATTGCTATCAACCATGTAATGTGTGTCAGATATCAATGTTTACTTGAGAGAATATGGAGTGGTCATGGTCAAGCAGTAGACATTTTCAGCAGCTGAGTCAGAGAGGTAATGTGTTATCTCGTTGATGGCCTCTCACTAATTATATCTGTCAATATATTTCTTTATTTTTTCAATGATTTTTTTCTATAATTAATTTTCTTGATAGTATTACTACAACTGTGGCATGTGCTGTTATCCTCATGATTATTATTATATTGTTATGATGATGATATTGTCATTGGCATTGCTATTGAAATTGTGATTGGTTTTATTCTTTTAGTCATTTTTTGTCTTTTATTAATGATCCCATGTTAATCATAAGTAATCAGTATAGAGCCTCAGCAGCTCAGCCATTTCCCCAAACTTGTCAAACTATTCCAATGATCAGCTCTGTGCCATGGAGTGGGACAGAGAAGAACATTTCCAAGAAGGAAAAGTGCTGACTAATACTGATGTGGCATTCTGCTGAGGTGGATTCTGCTTCCAGGAGTGTTGTCACAGTGGGGTGATCGCTGGGCTTGGATGTATTTGGAAGAGAATCTGGATTATTTGTGGAGCGTATGAGAATTGCACGACTTTTGTTATTCTATTATTATATTTGGTAGTGTTTTGGGTAATTTATAAGGTGTTTAGGAATGATTTGGACTCAGTTGGCCGGCCTTCTTTTTCCTTTTACATTTTCTCTGCATTTTCCTCTTCCTCTTCCTCCATTTTCCTACTCTCCTTCCTCCCCCTCTTCCTCCATTTTCTTCTCATACTCCCTCCTCCTCCTCTTCCTCCATTTTCCTATGTTCCTTCTGCCTCCATTATCTCCTCCTATCTCTCTGCTCCTAATCCTAATCCTCATCCACATTGACCCTGTTAGGATTTTCAAAAAAAAATTATTCCCATAGTTTATTGTTCATCTCACTCTTTAGTGTGATCCAGTTTGGCTTCATGAGTTTGTAAACAAGTTAATAAGATTTATTGAATGAAGTCATACTGATGAATGGTGTTTTATTATATTAATTATTTTATTGCTGTTGTAGAATACTATATCCTATCTTTGTTTCATTTAATGATTCTTTATTTTCAGAATACTTGTCAAAATGTTCCTCTGGGATTGGATCACTGGTGTACTGGGGTATCTAGGTGAGTCTATGATTAATGTGCAAATTATTCATTAGTGCTATTTATAATATTTTTATTAGAGATAAAAATTATGGATTTCAGTGGGGTACTTTAGGGTATCTTGATAAGATAGTGAGGAATATGCATATTAAAGTTGTTACTTTTACTGTTAAGTCTTTTAAATTTTTTTATAGTTGGTTTTACTCTTTATATAATTGCTTGTCAGTACAGCAGCTGGAAATATTTTACACAATTTTTGCTAGTTCATGTTTTGCCTCAAAGTTTATTCAATTTCTTTCATTATGCAGTCAGCATTGTGTTTAGAGAATAGTGGTTTGTTAATGATTTTTTATTTCTTCATCATCATCTTTTAAAGTTTTAGATATATATTTTCTTGTTGCTCTCTCTATTAATTAATACTTTTTGAGGTCTGGCAACTCCCAAATTAAAGTGTGCTTTCATGGGCTTGGACAAGTCTGGCAAAACCACTCTTTTGAAGTGTCTGCAAGAAGACAGCTGGATTGCACCTGTCCCATACAGGCAGTGTGAGCCCTTTTGTTTGGTTGGCATATAAACTCCATTTTATGTTTTGTGACTTCTAAAATGTGTGTGAATTTCTTTCTCTAATACAACTTGCCAACCTTTAGTCACTTTTTTTTTTTTTAGTAACAATGAGAGACTAAGTAATGTTAAACAGCAATCCTACTTTTATTTTTTATTTTTACTGCCACCACTTGACATGATATCTTGTCACCCTGCATTAACCCATTGCGTACGGGTGTCATGACATACATGACGTAGGAGCTTTGGCCTGATGACAGGCGTTATGACGTACGTGACGTTCGGAGATTTTGGATCACTATGCTATTTTATTTTGCTATGAAAAAGGAATGAGTGATGATGGCTACTGCAGTCATAATTACTATAATTACCGTAATATTGTGCTAGCTTAACGTCCAAAACCTAGATGGCACCACTTTTTCCTAGCACCAGCAGGAGAGAGAGCCTTGAATGGCACCCATCCACAGTCTCTAGCAAGCACTGTCTCTATAGAGCGATGGCACACACTAAGTTGATGAACCCTTGCTCTAAAGTACCGCCGATGAAGGATGTGCAGGCAGAACGAGAAGAGAAAGGTGACTCAATCCATACCCAGTGTCTAAAATGTGCTCCTGTGCCAATATGGATGCCTTTCACTGTGGCACTCACAGTCACAAGCACAGGTTTCATTCCTCTTCTCTACCTCTTGTTATCTTTATTGTAGGTGGTTATATGTTTCGTATTCGTTCATGACAGCACAAAAATACGAAAAAATAAAGTTGCCTTTTGTCCTCCCATAAAACAGCAATACTTCTATCACATTGAGTATAAAGAAAATAATGAGCTAATATGGATAATATACTACAATTTTAGTCAACTGCAGCACTGATAGAGCCTGTTATATGGCACATATAAGTCTCTAAACTCAATAAAACACACAAAAAAAATAAAACACAAAAACAGTTCTAATTTTACAATGAATGACTGAAAGAGAGTGGGATGATTCAAATTATATTGCTTCAAGCAGTCTCTCTCTAAAATAAAACCTATCCAGGAGGCCGGGCAAGCAAATTTATCTCCATCTGCAATGGGTTAATAGGTTAGAAGATGGAAAGAGAATAGTGTTAGATAAATTAGTTTTGTCTTAAAAAGAAATAAGTAATTCTTATCACAACTAACAGCGTAGACTGAAGCTAACAGCCAGCCAGATCCGCCAGCCCAAAAAGGATTTCTTAAATAATTGATTTGTAAAATTTTTATAACTTTAATGCATATTACTCCCCAACACCCTTTAATAATTACTATCAAATAATTGTTTTCCAATCCGGTACGGGCCTCTCGAGCAGAAGCTGCTATAATGTTTTATATGTATTATTCAATTGTTTCACTAATTCCTTGTTTCCTTTTGGCTGGCAGGTTTGTGGAAGAAGAGTGGTAAGCTCCTTTTCCTGGGTCTCGACAATGCAGGAAAGACCACTTTACTTCACATGCTCAAGGATGAACGGATGGCACAGCACGTGCCCACCCTCCACCCAAGTATGTCAAACTGCTTTAGAAGTGTTGTTGCTGTAGTTGTTGAACACAGATGAATGTGACTTTGTCTATAACCCTAACTTGTCCAAGAATTTGTATTACCCCACCACCCTCTTACATTTATGTACATAATTTGAAAATATTGATGGTTATTGTTATTGAATGTACAACAGTTCCCGTGCTCATGGTTTTGACTCCCTCTCTCCCCACAGCCTCAGAAGAGCTAAACATCGGACAGATTAAGTTCACCACATTTGACCTGGGTGGCCATCACCAAGCCCGACGAGTATGGAAGGATTATTTCCCTGCAGTAGATGCCATTGTCTTCCTCATAGATGCAGCAGATCGAAGTCGTTTTCATGAGTCAAAGGTTAGCTTGGAGGTTTATAAAAATGTTGTTATAAAGGTTTTACTCTCTTTTCTGATGATCCTTTTTTTTCTTCTAAGCTTATCTTGAAAGCCGATCTCCAAATCTGCTTATATGTTGTGATTACAGCTTTGTTCAGACTGATTAGAATACTCAATTATATTTTCTTTAGTATATAATTTACCTCTCTATAAGATGCCTTTTGGGAAATGGTTAAATCTGTTTTTTTCAATAAAGTATCATCACTTATTACTTTACTTTTTTTAGGCTGAATTGGACTCCTTGCTGACTGATGAACAGCTGTCTAATGTCCCAGTGGTTATCCTTGGCAACAAGATCGATATTGCAGGGGCTGCATCAGAAGATGAACTTAGGCATTATTTTGGTCTTTTTGGCCAGACCACAGGGAAGGTGAGTTTCTTCATTATTTTCTTTTTTTTCCTTCTCTTTGTACATTCATTCTTCTCTCTCTGTCTTCCTCCTCCTCTATCATGTATTTCTTTTTCTTGTTTCTCCTCCTCTCCACCTGTTTCTAGCTTCTCCATTTCCGTCTTATATAATAATATAAAACCCATGTTTTGAGGGAGAGATCTTGATGTGATAAGACGTCATCCAGTAGGAGCAAAATATTTGCATTACATGATGTCAAGTCACCTAGCGCCAATGGGTTAAATGATGTTTTCAACATGAATCTTATAGGATGCAAACATTTTAATGAATAAACTGACAGGTAATTTTCAATGATAAATTTGAAATTTAATGAATCATCGGGTAATAGTGGAGTAAAGGGGATACGTTATGATTGGAAAATAAAGTTACCTGTCCTGAAAATTAACCTGATCATTTACTAATACCTTTGATCCTTTATTTCAGAATAAAATTCCTCGAAACGAACTCCCAGGCCGTCCACTGGAACTCTTCATGTGCTCGGTCCTAAAGCGGCAAGGATATGGAGAGGGATTCCGTTGGATTGCTAATTACATTGATTAAATTACAAAATCATTAGGACCAGGATGTAATAAGACTCGAAAGATCAACATGCTGAAGTATTCGTATCCACACAAACTGTTTCTTTGATCCTACATCAACAAAGAGTGGATGACCAAACTGTTACATTAGTACTTGGTGACTTTAACGGGGAAAAAAAGTTTATTAAGGGGAGAAAATCCTGTTGCTCATCATCCTTGTATGTGCCACAGACTTAACCAAGTGCTTTTTTTTACCAGAACCATGAGACAAGACGGCAAATTAACACCCGAATGCCTGTTGCTTTTATTTCATGCTCCTCTTATGAAATGGCAGAAACTAGAGTGAAAGTGCAGTCCTGTTGGTCAGTGGAGACACTTCATTTTTGTACACGTGTAGCTATCCAGTGCGAGCTCCTTAACACCTGAACTACTTTCCTGGTCAAATAAGCAGTTCATTCCCTTTTTGTAGAGTTGAATCTTTTCAGTTCCCAGTGGTCTAACAGTGCTATAAAAAAAAAGAAGCAAAACCTGTGATGTATGAAAGGCCCATTATTAAATGTCAACCGTATGGAAGAGCGCGTTCGTAGGAGTTCATCTTTGGGAGTTCTTCTATGGGAGAGTTCTGTGGAAGTTTTGGTCAAGGCCACATCACTGCGAGTCCAGCGATGGTGTGGATATAGTCAAGAGTGGGTGGAGATAGTAAACCAGTGATGCAATTTTTTTTTTTTTTTTCTTTCTTTTTTGCTTATTATAATGGAATGAAAAGTCAACACAGTAAAATAGATAAACAAAGAGGAAAGTTCCATCAGTTTTGGCGAGATGATGTTCTTCGGCAGTGAAAGCGGGAAGGGACGACACTTTCTTGCAGACCATGCATTCTGAGTTGAGATCCACTTAACTTCCATGATAAAAAAAAAATTAAGAAAGCAAAGAGAGTAATGTTATTTTAGAAGATTACTATAATTTTAGATGGCTTGTATGGATAAAATTTATTACCCTTTTGCAGGTCAAAATTTTTCTCTTTGACTATCTGTTATCACGTGTATTTATTTATAGAGAAAAGGGATTTTTAGAACTTAAGTCATAACTATTCTGTGCTGCTTCTGTTTAGTTATGAAGCTTTGACAATGTTATACTCCTCATTTATTGATGTAAAAATGTCATTTTCACATTTCAGGTTCTGTTATGACATGCAATCTTTATATAATAAAACATGGTAATTTGATCTCATTCTTATTATCCTTGAATGACCATTTATTTGAATTTGTTATACTGTTCCATACCTAATTGTCAAAATCATCTTGCCTAGCAACAAGTGTAAATTCAAAATTTCTGTTCATGCCTAAAATTGTTCAAGACACTTGAGTGAATGGTTCAAAGGCAGAGGGTAGCTAAGCCCTCCGAAGATGAAATTCGAGTTACAGGTGAAAGTTGAAATATAAAAGTCTGCTTTAATTTTTTTTCAACTTCTTGTCATAATTATGCAACTACATATTGTTAGGTATTTGTTTATATGATATGCAACATTTTGATACCCCCAAAATTTGTTGTGCATTTTGAATGTTATTGTTTATTGTTACTACTACTTAAACCGCCTTGATCCCTGATGAGCCAATAGCTGCCTATTCCTGCATATTGGCTACATTACAATTGAACTCCCATGAGCTAGGCATGTCTTGGCTGGCATCAAAATATTTTTAATACAACCATGATAATTAAAGTATAGGTACTCATTAGCCATGAAAAAACATAAGTATCTGGGCAAAGAATAATTTGGGTCTAGCTGCCTTTGTTCCCCAGATAGTGTGCTTAGGCCTAGTTAAAAGCATGATAATCCATAGCTCAAATCCAGTACCATTTTGTTTACTTATATTCTATTATTTCCTGGGATGTATTATATAAATTATCTCTATGATTTGTTTAATATGATAAAGGAAGCTTGCTTGAAATAATAAATAACACTTGTGCCATATTATTTATAATGTAAAATGTAAACAAAATTGTGATATTCAAAGGATGGTTTATCTTTGATTTTTTTCATTTATTTAAAGCAAAGTGATCTACATAACACAAAATATTCAATGAAAATCAGAAAGATTGATATGTGTGAAGCAGATTTTGAATGCTTCTACTTTGACAAAAGTTTGTGGTCAATGTTTTGCCAATGAGACATCAATTAATTTATCATCATAAGTTCAATCATAATAGTCATTATCATAATGTGATCTCATTAATGTTATCAATATTATCATATTTTTACCCTTTTGGGATATTGTTATTTTCTTTCCATTATACTACTCCTGAAGTTATAATCATTATAATTACCATTACTATTTCTATTACTATTTCAATTGCAATTACAGTTACCACACTTTCTATTAAAATTAGTTACTATTTCAGTAGTAAATGCTATTACTATTATTATCATTACTATTTAATTGTTGATGTAACAGATCATTTTAAAGAATCCATCAATAATCATGATTTGGAAAATTAATATTCTACAACTTGATGCACTGAAGTATTGTTAAGTCATTTCCACATACTGGAAAGGAATCACATAAAGTTTAATCAGAAAAGAAAAGACAGTAAATTTTTAGTTATGAAATATGGTGGAAAAGCTAATCTAATATTGTGCAGTATACTTCGTTTTTATTTATTTGTTTATCTTACTTTTTTTAGAGAGAAAGATGTACTTAAAAGTTTGGCAATTACTAATGACAGACAGGTTAGTCATAAGAATTATTTGACAACTGACAGGCTGATAACCATATCATTTGAAATGCTTCAGTGTAATTTTGGACAAGTTGCATTCAGCTAATCATGGCCACCCATTGAAGTGCATCTTTACCTCAATAAATTTACAGTTTTGTTTTGATTTCTTAATATGCCATGTAATTGAGCCCTTGGTAACAAATGCTTTGGAACTGGAAATCATAAAAAACAAATTCCTCTTGTATTCCTTCATATTGTTAAGTATTATAACCTGGGTGCATTTTTGTGATGAAAATAACAAGTGCACCCAGAAAAGTTTCATGAAGATGGTATAAAAATATGGATATCTTGTATGGTATAAAAGTTTGCATTTTCCTAGATCTGCCCAGTCTGGACAGAGAAAGTCCCTGATCATATTTTGTTACTCGTAAGGTTGTGGATGGCCAACAGTAATGTACTGTATGTAATCTTGTAATGTAATAATTAATCATATATCACAAAATTTTTAAAAAGCCAAAATCCTAGAGGTCTATTTCATTACAAAAACTAGCAGGGTTTTTTCACACCCTCAATTGGCAACATGTTTCTGGCTTTAAAGGGGATAATAGATGAATAGTGACTCATGTTGTGTAACTAAACTTGTTTTCAATAAAATAGAATAAGGAAAACTGAGTGTGTGTTTGTGTGTATACCTGCCTGCCTGCCTGATGTGCAAGTGTTTTTCATTATGATAAAATAATATTGTGCATACTTCTCAATCTACTAGTAAGTATAATATTGTCACTATGCAAGTTGTTACATTCAATATCATTTATCCATCATCTTTACTAGGTGAATTTTGATGCCACTGTCTCAATGATCCAAATAATTCTTGAATTGTGGTCTCATTTCACTTCATCTAAACGCTCTGACATTTCTATCATTACATGGCCTGGCTACACTGATGTCGAACATGCATTTTTGATACAATATAGTTCTATATAGAATTATAGTCCATATGAACCAAACCTATCCTTTGCTCATTGCATTTACACCTAATATAATGAATGCACCGAAATTTTAAATGGAATCTGAATCATAATTAATGAAAGCTTGTTGAGTGACTCTTTATCTAAATATTCAAATTATCTCTCTGCATTTAAAGCATGGGCGGGGATGCAGAAGTTAAAAAAAGAAGGAAAAGTATATGCTGCTTGTACATCACTATAAATGCAAAATGTTTGTACATATGTAAATTTCGTATTTCATATACAGTTTTTCTTCTTAATTCAACAGCTGACATGCTTGCAGCAAATGTGTATTAGACATACATACATATGTACGTTTAATTTATTCCTATATTTTAACGTAATAAAATGTTCAATTTAATTCACTGACGCAGGAGACCTGCACCATCCACAAAGGTTTTGTTATTGATTTTATTTACCCATAGATGGTTCTACAAGTACTTTGTCACAGTCACAGTCAGTAGGCCTACCTGAACACCTGCTTACCCCTTCCCTTGAATTTTCAGGGTGAACAGATAAGGTCAGGTAGGTTATTAATTGACCCCTTGATAAATAAGCCCTTCTGGAGCCATCTACATGTAAAAAAAAAATAATAATAAAAAAATAAAAAATAAAAATAACACTGGGTAGGTACTCCCCTCATTAATGGGTTAAGAATGTAAATGTATCATGTATCATGTATAATGTACAACTTAATTTCCAACCCAAAAATCAGATAGTTTTATCTGAAATTATGTGTATGTAAATGAGTCTTCATTGTACAATGATTACATAAATGATACATTTATTGTGTGTGCTATGTGCATGTGAGTATACTGGTGTAGCTGTTTTGTTGAATTTATATATCCTTTCAATGCCTTTTAAGTTTATGAAGGAATGCCTAGTTATGTTAACCAGTAGTATAAATTAAACACAGCAATAACAAAAAAATTCAAAGAAAAACAGAATAAAGAGAATTTCAATATTGATATGGTGTAAAAAAAAATCAGTATAAGATCTGAATTGTCATTTAAATCAGATTATAACATGCGTTCCAAAATAAAACCCAAGCAATCGTCACAGGTTCACTGCTCTATTTTGGAATACATTGCAGTAAAGAAAAGGAAAAAAAAAAAAAAAGAAATTAATATAGGCATCAGCTCTTCTCAGCATAAAGCCACAGAATATTTATACGTCCAATCTGTTTGGATATACAAAGCCTTACTGTATCTATTACTACGACTAGTGTTAAAGGTAATCAATTAACTTAATTCTAAAATTATTACTAATCACGAATACTTGTAAATACTGGCATCACCCATATAAAATAGTAAAAAAATGTTATCTCTAGATATTTATAAATAACTACATTACAGTAACAAACAGTGCACTCTAGCATTGTACAGTTAACTAACAACTTTGGTGTTAAGAAAAACATGTATATATTTTTTTTAATGGCCTAAGTTTACTAAGTAATACAATAGGGATCACCATTAATTATCAACATTTTCAAAAGGGTACAAAACATTACCTCTGACAGCAGACCCTCTCAAAGAATATTTTTGAGAAACCTTGATTCATGTATAAAACCAGCCCAGAGTGTGTTGCAAATATTGCATTATTTCTTTGAGTGCATAGAGCAGTCAACAATGAAATTAAAGAATGGAATTTTTCAAAGAACACACCACTCTACATTTTTGGAAAATTATCAAAACTGTACACAGGTCATTAGCCACCTCCCTCCTTCATGTACATTGTGTATGCTTTTGAAAATAATGTTAATTATGCAGGACCCTTTACATACCTCTAGCACTGTATTCAGGAGAGTATAAAGTAATCAGTAATCTTTCAGTCTTTCATTATAACTAGTAACAGCTTGTACACAAACATGGCATGGTATTCCTTTCTTTTTTTCTAATGTGGCCATTTCCCTTTAAATATATATGGGCAAACAATAGATCTTTAAAACAATAAAAAAAAAGAAAGTTGAAACAGAAAGTAATAACCATTCTGTATAAATCTGTCTACTGCTTTAACAGAAGGCAAACATGTTTATGGTGTGAAAATAATTTGCTTTGTAAAGCTTCTTATAGACTACTACAAATTGGTGTGTGTTGCAAGAAAAGACTAAAAGTGATTTACTCCTAGATAATGTAATAGTCATTAAAGGAATGTTGCGTGCCACTGACTTAGAGAAAGTACTAATACCTTCTTTAGAGTATTTTGCCAATATTGTATTGGATATAAATATGTAAATTGGTCTGGGTCTATCCACTGTACACAATTCCAAAGTAATTGATTAAGGAAGAAAAAATATCAATAGGTGATAATAAAAAAACTAGCTTAACCCATTCTCGCCGGGACTGTTTCGTCTTTTATGGCTTCAATGCCGGGGCTCTCTAACGCATAGGCCTAAATCAATTATATTATTGACGGCGTATGCCGGCACCCGGCGCTATCAAATTACATAATCGCTGTCTGTGGCCCGCGGCCGGCGGTAATGGGTTAATAATCCCAGGCTTATATACTGCACCCTACTGATGAAACAATGCATCAACATTAAATTTTTAGAAAGAAAAAAAATCCTGACATACAATTTTCATGTTGACCAAGTAAGAATACCAAACTAAAAATAAATCAACCAAGAAGCTGTATGTCAACCCTTATGAGCAAGGAGTCATTGGCAAGAGCATGTACTTCACTTAAAACAATGCTGCTATTCAACCACAATACAAAGTAGAAAACTCAACATCACCTGGTTTCAAAATGATCATACTTTATAATGGTATCTTGTCTTTGAGTAGTTTTAAGTCTTATGGCAAGTGAAATCTGGTCAAAAAATGGTAAAGGCATCTGGTGTCATCACTCAAAGAGACTGCAGACTTTTTACCACTTTTGTTCAATAAGCTGTTGTTTCTCAACCAAGACCTATAACTACCTAACTTAAGCCTGCACCATGCCAGACGATTAGTATTCTATAATGATAACTTATTTATAAGATATGCAAGAGATATGACAAGTTTAAGTTCATCAAAAATACAGCAATCATACCCAGCCAAGGTGGTCACCAGGCCTAAATATACTCTAGCATGTAGGGGTTATTTGTATAAAGAAAATAATGAAAACAATAATAATAACATTTATTTCAACATTACTGGAATTCTATTGTTTTTTATATAGGGAGATATCTCATTTCCAACCATATTAAAATCAATAAATAGCAACAACATCAACAAAAGCAAAAGAACAAAAATATTGCCACACTTCAACAACCTCAATTATGTCAATTTCCATTTCTTCTTTAAGAAAAATTAAAATCCTTCTTACTTCAGTGCTTTATTCTGTCACACTAGTAAAAAAAAAAAAGAATACCAAGCACAGTCACAATACATCAACCAAAGTAGAAAAGGTAACACTGCCATATATAGAAAAAACAATGTCATTGCTCTAGCTTCTATAACATTTGTTATGATACAAGAGCAATTTTAAGCATTTATCACAACTCCTAATCAAAGTATTGAGAACATATGACACTGGTTATCACTTGCGCTATTATAATAACTATAACCCCTTCGTTACTGGAACATCTTGGCATAGGCTGCCTTCTCCTTCTCCTTCCTGGCTCGGATCTTCTTCAGCACAGCGTCAAGCTCCCTCAGGATCCCCTTGTCGTTGGGTTCAAGCTCTTTAGCCTTCTCCAAGTCCGTCTTTGCCGAATCAATGTCATTGCTGAGGTTGTAGCTAGTCTCGGCTAAAATAGTCAAAGGGTTGGAAGCTATCAAGTGCGAGGCCTGGTAAAAGCAAGGTCAAATGTTAAAAAAAAAATGATATTAGAAAAAAAAAAAAAAAAACAAAAAAAAAAAAAAAATGAAGGAAGAGAGAATAGATAACATCATAATAATTAAATTTCTAAAACTGCTATTTAGATATAGTCCATATTCAACATTCTGATCCCTTAAAATATTTGAACTATAAAGTACTTGCTGGGCATTCTAACCATCAACAGTTAATCAATTTTAAAACTGAATAATCTCTAGCTACAAAAGCTTTAACCACTCTACGGACAGGGGGCGCTTAGACCTTGAATGTCACAATGCGGGGCTTTCGAGCTCCTTCGGCCTAATCAATTAAATCCATGGGCTTACTGTGCCAGCCGGCACTGGGCGTTTGATGGATGAGCGGTTACAGTACTTGTACACCCGTCCAGAGAGGGTTAATCAAATTGAATAATTCTCAAAAATCATATTGATATAAGATTACCAATCCATGTCCCAATCGCCGAATCAATGTCATTGCTAAGGGGGGAGCTAATCAAGTTCGATTGTCCCTGGTAAATAGGAGGGCAGGGAAAGAGGTGATCTCGCGTGGTATATTAGAAAAAAAAAAAAAATGAAGGAAGAGAGAATAGATAACATCATAAAAATTAAATTTCTAAAACTGCTATTTAGATATAGTCCATATTCAACATTCTGATCCCTTAAAATATTTGAACTATAAAGTACTTGCTGGGCATTCTAACCATCAACAGTTAATCAATTTTAAAACTGAATAATCTCTAGCTACATAAAATGCTTTAACCCACTCACGACAGGGGCATTCCAGCCTTGAATGTCACAATGCCGGGGCTTTCGAGCGCTTAGGCCTAAATCAATTAAATTGGGGGCCACAATACTGGTGCCGCCGCCACAAGGGAGCTTTTGAATGAGCGGTACAGTACTTTACCACCCGTCCAGAGAGGGTTAATCAAATTGAATAATTCTCAAAATCATTATTGATATTATTGGCTTACCAATCATCATCAACAGAAGAGAAGAGAGAGCTAAGGAAGGAGAGGAGAGGAGAGGAGAGGAGTGGAGAGGAGAGGAGAGGAGAAAGAGGTGAGGAGAGGAGAGGAGAGGAAAGAGGAGAGGAGAGGAGAGGAGAGGAGAGGAGAGGAGAGGAGAGGAGAGGAGAGGAGAGGAGAGGAGAGGAGAGGAGAGGAGAGGAGAGGAGAGGTGAGGTGAGGTGAGGTGAGGTGAGGTGAGGTGAGGTGAGGTGAGGTGAGGTGAGGAGAGGAGAGGAGAGGAGAGGAGAGGAGAGGAGAGGAGAGGAGAGGAGAGGTGAGGTGAGGTGAGGAGAGGAGAGGAGAGGAGAGGAGAGGAGAGGAGAGGAGAGGAGAGGAGAGGAGAGGAGAGGAGAGGAGAGGAGAGGAGAGAAGAGAAGAGAAGAGAAGAGAAGAGAAGAGAAGAGAAGAGAAGAGAAAGAGAAAGAGAAAGAGAAAGAGAAAGAGAAAGAGAAAGAGAAAGAGAAGAGAAGAGAAGAGAAGAGAAGAGAAGAGAAGAGAGAAGAGAAGAGAAAAGAGGAGGGAAAGGGGTCAGAAAGACAATAGAGAAACAGCGTGAATACAGGTTACACTTACTTTGTCACAGTCATTAATTGCTTTGCCGAACCAATTCAGCTTAATAGAACACAACGCATGATTGAGAAGACAGGACACAGACAGCTTGGTTAGGATGTTGACTTCAATTTCAGTGATGTCACTGCGTGCTTTACCTTCTTCTTCGATACTGTAAAATAAAGAAAAAGTGGTGTGCAAAACAACTGTTTAGAAATTGAATAGTATTTGCTAAGAGTTTCAGTAATGGTAACACCTAATGAAAATATTTGTATTATGAGTAATGTGCCTCTAAACAATGTTACCCCCCCACACACACGCAATATACACAAACCATTATATATGATTTTGGGGGGAAAAAAAAAAAAAATCATAATAAGAAGAGTAATGATAAAAGAATAAAATAATAGAAATGATAATAAAATCAATGTTAATAACCATTATAATAATACCTGTGATAATAACAATGATAATAATAATAATAATAATAACAATAATATTAATAATAAAAATAATAATGACAATCATCAAAAGCAAAGATTAATGATGATGATGATGATGATGATAACAATAATGATAATAATAATAACAATAAAATTAATAATAATAATAATAATAATAGTAAAAATAAATCATAATAATAACAATGCTGATGATGATATTGATAGCGGATCATCTGTCTCCATCTCCCTCTATCCTCTGCATCCTCTTCAGTCAGACAACCTGCTCTCACTTCTCTCACTGCATTCACTCTTATGCCTTCCTCTCTTCTTCCTGGTGATTTCCATACCTAACATCCTCCTCCAGACATATTCCTTGTCTTTCCTCATCGCATGCCCAAACCACGTTAACCTTGTCCCTCTTGCCTTATTTCCAAACCATCCCACGTGTGCTGTTCCTTTTATATATTCATTATTGATCTTATCCTTTCTCATCAATACTAGTGAGAACCTTAACATCCTCATCTCTGCCACTTCTATTTCTGCCTCTTGCCTCTTGGTTAGAGCTACTGTCTCCAAACCATACAGCATGGCTGGTCTTACTGCTACCCAATAAACCTTACCTTTCAAAGTTCCAGATTTTCTTCTGTCACAATAATAATAACAATAAGAATAATTACAACTCCCTTTTGAATAAAGACATAACTAAAAAGGATGATAAAACGATAACAAAGAATAGTATCAATCAGACAATAACTTACTGTTTAATATAGACCAGACTCTTCTGGTATTTCTTAATTGCGGAAGTATAATCTTGATTCTTAAAGTAGGTGTTTCCCGAGTCCTTAATGTCGTTCACAACCTGCACTAATGTTGCCGTCTGCAAAGAGTAACGTTTTATTATTTATTTTCTAATTTCTATCTTTTTTTCTCCCTATTCTATACTCATTATTCAATCTGGGTTTTAATTTTCCACTGAAACTTAAAATTAGTGTACTTTTTTTTTCTTGCAACTGGCACAGTAATGCACCAAACAACCACATCAATCTACTATTATTCAATCCACACAAGGAGGAGGAGGAGGAGGAGGAGGAGGAGGAGGAGGAGGAGGAGGGAGAAGAGGAGGAGGAGGAGGAGGAGGAGGAGGAGGAGGAGGAGGAGGAAAGGATGGATAAGAAGGAGGAGGAGAAGAAGGAGAAGGAGAGGAGAAAGAAGAAGAAGGAAGAAGAGAAAGGGAAGGAAGGAGGAGAAGGAGAGGGAGAAAGAAGAAGGAAGAGAAGGAGAAGAGAGAGAAGGAGAAGGAAAAGAGAAAGGAGAAGGTGAAGGAGAAGAGAAGAAGAAGAAGAAGAGAAAGGAAAGAAGAAGAGAAGAAGAAGAAGAAGGAGAAGGAAGCGGAGAAGGAGAAGGAAAGGAGAAGGAGAAAGAGAAGAAGAGAAAGGAGAAGAAGAAGAAGAAGGAGAAGAAGAGGGAGGAGGAGGAGAACGAGGAAGAAGAAGAAGAAGAAGAAAGGAGAAGGAGGAGGAGGAGGTGAAGAAGGAGGAGAAGAAGGAGGAAGAGGGAGAGGAGGAGGAGATGGAGGGGGAGAGAGATGAAGAGAAGAAGGAGGAGGAGGAGGAGGAGGAGGAGGAGAAGAAAGAGAAGGAGAAGGAGGAGAAGAAAGAAAAGGAGAAGGAGAAGAAAGAGAAGGAGAAGAAGGAAGAGAAGGAGGAGAAGAAAGAGAAGGAGAAGGAGAACAAGAAAATAGAAAACTGTACCATATTCAAATATGAAATAAAAGTATTACAATACTCACAGAATCCTCTAGAAAATTGAGATTAGAGTCTTCAGGGAATTGTGGATATATATCAGCCGTTCCGTCATTATCAGTGATGCCAAAGGATTCACCAGGCTTGAATTCCCCGCAATCATATATTTCACACCTCTGAAATATATGTAAATTACATTATTTCACATATATGATTAATACTCTTTAAAGCACTCTATACATAGTGATATGCATAAAGGAATGGTTCTGATAAAGAATTAATTATAAAAGAAAACAAATTTACATTTCCCTAACCTATGAAAACAGGTAAACTATTATCAAGAGAATGAGGGAAAATACGGAATTTCACGAAGCAATATGCAACTTGACCCATTCACTATGGGGCCATTCCGACTCTAAATGTTCGAGATGCTGGGACATTCGAACACATAAGCATAACGCCTCAGGATTCTCAGGCAAACTAGCTGCAAACCTGGGCTGTCCGCTCACTCACCCTGTGCCGTTGCCGGAGTCTGACCCAAAAACCACAAAATGTGACAGCACGTCAGCTAGTGCGAATGGGTTAATACAGCAATCTAAATTCTTCTTCAAACGTATTTCTTAGATAATACTTTCCATATCAAAATTTTTCATTCTCACTCATTTCTTTTCTGACAATTGTCACAATTAACTTGATGTCACAAAGTTCATATGCAAACTTGGGACTGAGAAAATATATTGTCAAGGGGAAAAATTACTTCCAGTATTGTTACCATTATCC
>NW_028234443.1:15923810-15926310 GCF_977035675.1 Penaeus japonicus
TATATAATATCATATATATATAGACATATATATATATACCACATAATACTATATATATCATAATAAATATTCGAATATATATATATAAATATATATTATATATGTGATATAATACTGTATATATATATATTTAATATGTATATTACTATTTAGATATAATATATATATATATATATTCTATATAATATATATATATATATATATATAACTATAATATATATATATATATATATATTATATATAAATATTTATATCTCATAACGATATATTTATATACTATAATTATATAGTATAATTTAGATATGTATATATATAAATTATAACTATATATACTATATTCATTTTAGATATTTCTATTTATTTTAGATATATTTATTATATATATATAATATAATATAACACTAACGAAATAATATATTATATATATATATAATATATATATAGGTATATATATATTAGATATGTTTATAAGATATTTATATATATTCTACTTATACACAATATTATATATTAATATTAATCTAATCTATATATTTATCATACGATATTATCTTAATATATTTATATAAACCAATATAAATATATATACAATATACATTATCTCATATATATATAATTATATTTATTTATTAATTAATATATTATATATTATATATATAATATGTATATATATATATACTTATACTATATATATATAATTATAATTATATATATATATATATATTATAATATATATATATATATATAATTATTATACTTCATATTTTATTTATATTAACGCTTCATATATATAAATATTCATATTAAATTATAATCATTATATATTGATAATATATATATATATTCACCATAATTAATTTTATATATATCTCTTATTTTATATTTATTCATACACATAAAACACACACACATATATTACTCACTATTCATATTATAATATTATATATATATTTAATGATATAGATATTAATACATATAAATATCTATATATATACACAATATAGATATAATTTGATACATATCATATTATGTATATAGACGATCTAATATTTTATAATCATTATGATATATTTATATTATCATAATTATTATATAAGTATCTATGTATATCAGTGTATATATATATTATATATATATGGTATAAAGATATATATTAATATAATTTTATATCTATTTATTATTTATCAAATCTAAATATTTTATCATATGATGAGTAAATTTTATACGGTATCTGAGATGATTAGGGTTAAAAAAAAAAAAAAAAAAACTTATATATATATAATATCATAATATATATATAATTATATATATATTTATTATTTAGTATTATATACAGATATATAATCATAAATTGTATATTATACATAGAATACAAAAATATACAAGTGATTAAAATATATATATACTGATTTATCAAATGATATATATAATTACATACCCAAATACATATATATAAACATTATATATTTTTTTATCGATAAAAATACATATAAATATATATACATATACATATATATGAATATCGATATAACATCTATATATTACAAATATGAAATACACATATACATAATTTACATAAATATAAATACATATACACATGATACATAAGATAAATCTCATATATCATACCAATACATTGATATACATCATAATATATAATAAAATAATATAATATAATAATACATATATATAATATATAAGATTATCATATATATATATGATAATACATATAAAGATATAATCAGACAATTACATAATATAAATATATCTATACATTTCTTACATTAATTATCAAATATTTATATCTATATAACATATTATATAAATATTCTATACAATATATACATAATCTATGGATACAATACATAATATCAGTATATTATATAAAATAATATAATCACATATACATTTAATACATAAATATAAAATACATAACCATATACATAATATTAAGATTAGAAAATGAGAGATGAGAGAGAGACAATAGAGAGAGAGAATATGATGAAGAGAGAAGCAAGAGAAGAGAGAGAGAGAGAGGAGAGTAGTGAGAGAAGAGGAGAGAGCAGAGTAGAAGAAGAGAAGATAAGAGAGATACACGTGCAAATCACAAAACAGTTGCAAATAGACTTACTTCGATGGAATGTGCATCCTTTGAAATGCAAGGGAGCTCCCTTCTGGCTCTGATGCCCTTTCTCTCATCGTACAAGAGAAGACCCTGAAATTTCTACTCACGACAGTTTTTGAGAGGTCATTTGATCCGGATAGTTAGCGACAGTCTCAAGAATGATTCTGCCGGCTGTAATCAAAGGAAAATAGCACTAATCAGAGGTTCTTCTTTATAATTTGTAATAAGAAGGTTAATTTGAAAAATGAAAGACTAATAATACCAACATAATAGTTATGATCCAAGTAATCATAATAATAATAATATCAGGAATAATTAATATGTATAATGATATATATGTATAATGGTATATATACAATTATGTTAAATATATAT
>NW_028234443.1:15946310-15948810 GCF_977035675.1 Penaeus japonicus
TCTTAAAGAAGCACACAGAGACAGGATCAGCGAAGGACAGGGCAGGAAGAGGTTCTTGCGTGCTGCATTGGTGAGAAGGGGTTTCTTCTCAGCCCACAACTTTGAACCCTTCTCCTGACAGTCCTGGCATTAACTTTATTCCCAAAGTCACTCTTGAGATCATTTGCCATAATTTTTTTATTTTTTTCGTCCTATTTTTGACAGACTGCTTGGCTATTACTCTATCTTCCCTGGATGATTTATTTTCTTTCTCCCTCTCCCTGCCCTGTTCTTTCCTGATCCTGTATCTCTGTGCTTCTTTAGGATCACTTGGATGGTTCTTGTGGCTAACTTCATCCTCTCTGATATTTTATTACAGCTATAACCTTCTTCATGACGCACAACCGCCCTTATTCTGTCTTCCACACTTGATATAGGTCTCGGATCCATACTCTGAGAAATGGAAACTGGTTAGATTAATTTGGCAATTAATGGCCTAAATATTGCTACCGAAAGATTGTAATTGCTTAAACAACAACAACAACAACAAAACTATTTAAAAACGACTATAAATGAGAAAATAAAATAGATATGGTTTTAGATATAAACCGTTGTAATTCCAGCTAAAATCGTGATATCCGGACGTAAAAACAGTTAAAAGTATGATTCGTATTGATAAGAAAACTGCAAGAAGAGACTAAGAAATCTTAAATCCGAGACCTGACATCGTATGCTGACAGCAAGACCCTTATAGATGCAGTGATGAAGAAAAATGTCATTGAAATTTGTAAGAAAATAAGAAAGAGTTACAAAAAGCATATAAAGTAGACTCTTCAGATCTTTATCTTCAAATTCTAGCGATATTTGGTCACTTTCCAAACTGCCAGATTTGATTTAGACAAGATCCTCATTCAAAGCGTCTCAGCTCAGGGTGGCTCATTAATTTTGACCAGAAATGTGAGTATGATACTAATACGAACAATAATGGTAATAGTAGTAATGATAATGCTGATATAATGATCGTAAGAAAGATGATAACGATAGTTATATAGTAAACTATTAATACAGTAATGATAATAATTATCATAATGATAATGATAATGATAATAATAATGGTAATAATATTAATACTAATAATGCTATTAGTGAAAAGATAATAATATTTGTAAAAAGAAAAGTAATATCAATAAAGTTAATGATAACAATAGTAATAGTAATAAAAACATAGAAGTAACCTGTACTTGCTTCAGTTAATATAAATAATACATTAATATATCGTTCATAGTTTTCAGCATTTGGACATAAAGATAAGACAGGTCTTTGAGATGTTTCATAAATCTATACAGTGTTTAATATCATCCTGGTTGATACCGTCACCATCACTACCATCCTTTTGCGACCCCCCACCCCCCTCCCCAAAAATGCAGTCTCCCAGTTTCCCAGGATTTGGACTGTTCTGACAACAAAGAAACCTACCTAACCATTTAAAAAACAGATCTACCAGTTATAGTACCATAATAACTGAATGAAACCATGTAGATTTTGCCCAATACCAAATATACTCGACTTCAGAATTTCATTTGCTAACAAAGAGAAATAGCAACAACTGGCAACTTAACGTACCCATAGTTAATCGGTACACATTCACGACAGTCTTGAACAAAATTCTTCACTCCAAGATGAAAAGAAAATATACAGACGAAAAACAAAACGAAACATAAAGAGACCAAACACCTCATTCGGAAAGGCGAGAGGAGAAGCTTCCGTTAGCTTTGTTCGGCGGAGAAAACGCGGCAACACTGGGTTCGAAGCGCCGGGTTCGTTTGAAGCCTTGCCATCGGGATTACTATTTGGGAGCCAACTTGTCGATGGTCAGTCAAAGGCTCTGTCCTTAGTCGATCGCCTTGGTCGATCGTATAGCCGATCGCTTCTTCAGCTGTAAAAAAAGAGAATCTACACTATGTGAGATTAATATGAAATGGATTTCGACCACAATCGTTGGCGTGGGTGGGGCCTATAAACGGTAACGAATGCCATACACAACATAGTTTCTACGGAATGGGGGTTGCATAATGATAAAGTAAATGTTAAGGGTAAACATTGAGCAGGTAGATCGCATTAAGGTAAGTGTGATAAAAGTAGATAACATCCCACGACACGTTAGCCACCCTTACCGCAGCACATCGTGATGATACGCTATCGAAATACCGGTCAACCCCCATTCGCTACAGACGCCACAAGGGTTATAGAACGCGAACTGTTCACTACGTTTTATTGATCTCCTTGTGTTATGTCTCTCGTGTTGACTGCTCACGCCATCCCGTGAGGCCCAAGATAAATGTAGATTTGTCTGAGTACGAATTTCGGGTACATTCCGCTAACTTTGTTATGAGTCTACCTTAAAGCTGGCATATCGCTTCAACCACATCTCCTGTCTGAAACGACTGGGCATCTCTCATTCACACGTCGCTAGCAATTCTTAAGACTGTCTAAATTTCCCGCTTATAAAAGCACTGGGTAC
>NW_028234443.1:15991310-15993810 GCF_977035675.1 Penaeus japonicus
AGGATAGATACAGAATAACATGTTGGCGATTCTCTCTTTCCGTGGAAGGATTGATTAACGGCACTTTCTCATAGACATAATTTCATATATGAGCTAATTAACGACTCTATTCCATGTATGAACTAACCAACGACTCCTGCCATGGAATAACTAATCCCCTTTCATTTAAGAACCAACCGACGGCTCCCTTCCATAGTAAAAGATTTTTACGACCTCCTTTCACAGAATGACTAACCGACGACTGCCTTTCAGAGATTAACTATCGATAACTAATTAACGACCACTTTCCACAGAATATCTAATATTGAATAACTAATTTACGACCCCTTCCTTTAAATCCACAAAAGACGACCACCATCAATAAAATACCCAACCATCCACCCGCTTCCACAGATGAACGAACGACCCCCTTTAATCAAACAACTAACCAATGACCCCCTTCCACAGAAACGACCCCCTTCAATAACCAACGATCCCCCCTTTCCCCCCTAGTTCCAATTCCTGACGAAACTCACCTCCCTGGACATCGTAGAGGACTCCGGAGGTCACCCTTCAGGCTACAAGTCGGCCGCCCTGCACCAGAAGTCCAACTCAGTTACCATCAGACTACCCAACGTCGACCAGGACCTCACCCTCCTGAGTGCCGAGGAGTTTGCGAAGACGCTGCCGGCGCCGCTTCACACACGCGTCGACACCCAGAGCAGGAGGCGCTTCTCCTTCGGTAACCCTTTTTTTTTTTTTTTTTTTTTTTTTTTGGGGGGGGTGTTTGTTGGTTGGGTTGTGGTTGTTAGGTGTGTCTTTTGTGTGGGTGTTATGTTTTTGGTGTGTTGTTTCAAGTGTAATTGTGGTTGTTTTGTCTGTTTGTGTGTGTGTGTGTGTGTGTGAGTATGTTTGTGTGTGTGTGTGTGTGTGTGTGTTTGTTTCATATAATCCACGGTCGAATTAGACCGCGTGTAGATGATCGAATAAGACCGTAAGTTTTTTTAACTTCCTGTCATGGATTTTTTAATGTGTGTGTCGGGGGAGAGAGCGAGAGAGAGAGAGAGAGAGAGAGAGAGAGAGAAAGAGAAAGTGAAAGTAAAAGTCTACATACATAAATAAAATACCTAAACCATACCCGTAGCAACATAAAAACAACAACTAAAGAGCCATTATACTAAAGTCCCCCCCTAAAAAATAACCTCATTAACACACCTCTTTCACCTCCAATACTACAGGAGACAACGACCCTCACTTCGTAGTCCAAGTTCCCGGGGTTCATCTGCCTCTCTGCTTCGACCTGCATGGACAGGACAACGATGTCTTCAGTCTTGTGCGTGATGACAGGTCAGGTTAGTCATGCATAGCTAAAGATAAGTCTCATGTATTAGTTGGGATAAGGGGATAGATAGTCTGTTCTATGAGTGGATAGATAAAGAAATGTGTAAGGTGATTTTCAGATACGTGATTATGTAGAGGTTGATTGCATGAGTCAAATTGACCAAAAAGTAGATATATGAATATCCAAGTATAAATATCTAAACAACATATAGGATAAATAAACCAATATCCAAAAAAGATATAGCTAAAACCAACAACGCAAAAGAAACCAAACAAATCTGACAGCCACCATCAACAACACGCAGGCATCATCGTCAACGGAGTGGTGACGTCATCCGCGGACCACCCGGAACTGACGTATTTCACGAAGATTTTCATCAGTCTTGGAAAAGTCAACTTCACCGTCACGCCACATCGCATAGTCGTCGATTGTCTTGACGACGCAGGCAAAACGAGAGTAGAGGGGAGAGAGGGAGAGTGAGGATGGAGAGAGGTAATAGTGGAGAGAGGAAGAGAGAGGAGAGAGAGAGAGAGAGAGAGAGAGAGAGAGAGAGAGAGAGAGAGAGAGAGAGAGAGAGAGAGAGAGAGAGAGAGAGAGAGAGAGAGAGAGAGAGAGAGAGAGAGAGAGAGAGAGAAGAGAGAGAGGAGAGAGAGGAGAGAGAGGAGAGAGAGAGAGAGAGAGGGGGAGAGAGAGAGAGAGAGAGAGAGAGAGAGAGAGAGAGAGAGAGAGAGAGAGAGAGAGAGAGAGAGAGGGAGGGAGAGAGAGAGAGAGAGAATAGAGGCCTAATAAGCAACCCCGTCTCACCACAGGTAAACGAGGCGTCCACATCGCTGTGGCCCTTCAAGCGAAATCCCCGCAAGCGTCGAGTGCCTCGCCTCAAGAGCCTCCGACGCCGAAGGAAGGTGCGACGACAGCTCCTGAAGCGCATCCCGGGAGGCAGGCGAAGGCACGCGTCTAAGAGAGAGTCCAGGGGGCGTAGGAAGCGTAGAAAGAGGCCCACGTCTCGCCGCAAAAGTCCCTCTGACAATAGACTCCGACCGCCTACGAGTCCCTTTCCCCAGCGGGTCGGACTCCAGCGCTCTCGTCAAAAGAGGGATTTGCTTCACCCACACAAAGGGAAATATCCATTTTCCAGTAGCACGGAGAGAGACAGCGGGCACCCGCATGCCCACAAATACC
>NW_028234443.1:16026310-16028810 GCF_977035675.1 Penaeus japonicus
GGGGGGGGGGGGGGGGGGGGGGGGGGGGGGGGGGGGGGGGGGGGGGGGGGGGGGGGGGGGGGGGGGGGGGGGGGGGGGGGGGGGGGGGGGGGGAGGAGGAGGAGGAGGAGGAGGGGGGGGAGGAGGAGGAGGAGGAGGAGGAGGAGGAGGAGGAGGAGGAGGAGGAGGAGGAGGAGGAGGAGGAGGAGGAGGAAAAAGGAATGAGAGGAGGGGTAACAGACGGAGATGTGTAGTGAGAGGAGAGGAGAAAGAGGAGGAAAAGGAGGAGAAAGAGGAGGAGGAAGAGAAAAGGAAGAAGAAGGAAGACAAGAAGGAGGAGAAGGGAAAGGAGAGGAAGAGGGGGGGGGGGGGGGGGAGGGGGGGGGGGGGGGGGGGGGGGGGGGGCCGAAAGAAAAGGAAAGAAGGTCGAGAATGAGAGAAGAAAGGAAAAAGAGAAGAGGGCGAGGAGGAAGAGCTAACAAGAGACGAAGGGATGAAAGAGAGGAAGAGAACGAAGAGAGGAGACGGAGGAGAATAGAAAGAGAAAGAAAAGGAGAAGGATGGAGAGGAGAAAGTCTAAGGATGACATTGCTTTAGTAACTTCTTTTCCCCTTCCGTCTGCATATACTATCCGTCCTGCGCCCTGCGTCGCCCCTGGCTTCTCCCCCTCGCTCGGCTTCGTCCGCTCCCCCTTTCCTGAGAAGGGTACAGACCACCTTCGTCTCCCGCCGTTCCCTGCTGCGTCCGCCCCAGTCCCGCCCCGGCCCGACGGACTCTCCTTCGCCTGCCATCCGCCCGCCCCCGCGCCGCTTTCTATTCTTCCCTCAACCACGCTACGCCGTGCATCCCTTCGTCCGCTCCCACGCGCGGCGCCGGACGGCTCCACGCCCCGCGCCCTGCCCCGTCTCCTCGTCTATTCGCTGTGGCCCGACTCCGTCAGCCCAGCAACCGACCCAACAAATCGTTTACTAACCCCCGTGCCGGCCCCTACCGCCAAAGAAACATCAGCAAGCGAAACATAGCCAAGACACCACACTCCCACTAACGCGAATCAACTCACAACCCCCCACAATAACATCCTACCACCCACACCACCTCCATCCATCCTACACCACTCACCCCACAAAGCTCATCACAAAACCCAACCCAACCTACAACCACTCACGCACACCACAACCCCCCGTTCAACAGGGAAGAAAATACGCATTTGTTTATATGATTAGTTTATTGAATAGACATAACTCTTACGAGTTAATGTCTCTTCCTCCTCCTCCTCCTCCTCCTCTCACCTCTTGCTCTTCCTCTTCCTCCTCCTCTCACCTCTTGCTCTTCCTCTTCCTCCTCCTCTCACCTCTTTCTCTTCCTCTTCCTCCTCCTCTCACCTCTTCCTCCTCCTCTCACCTCTTGCTCTTCCTCTTCCTCCTCCTCTCACCTCTTCCTCCTCCTCTCACCTCTTTCTCTTCCTCTTCCTCCTCCTCTCACCTCTTGCGCTTCCTCTTCCTCCTCCTCTCACCTCTTTCTCTTCCTCTTCCTCCTCCTCTCACCTCTTCCTCCTCCTCTCTCCTCCTCCTCCTCCTCCTCTCTCCTCTTCCTCTCCCCTCTTCCTCTCACCTCTCTCCTCTTCCTCCTCCTCCTCCTCCTCTTCCTCTCTCCTCTTCTTATTCCTCCTTCTCTTCCTCTCCCCTCTTCCTCCTCCTCCTCTTTTCTCTTCCTCCTCCTCTTCCTATTCTTCCTCTCGCCTCTTCCCCCTCCTCCTCTCCCCTCTTCCTCCTCCTCTTCTATTCTATTTTTTTGCATTACCCTCCATCTTTTTTATTTTAAAGAATTCCTCTAATATGATTTATTTACCTATTCATTTTTCTCTTTTGATTTACCCTTGAAGGTAGTGATGGGAATTGTTGTTATTGTTCAAAAGTGATTTAGGCTCGTAGGCGATAATGCATTAAAAAAAAGTGGGTTTTGGTCTGTTTTAGAATTATTAATCTGAAAGTGTGTTAGTTTTTGTCTTTACAGATTATATAATTTTGTTATCATTTATAACTACTACTAGTGATGATAATGATGCTAATAATGATCTTTATATTATCGTTATCATTGCGTTTATTATCATTATAATCATTATTGTCATTATAATCATTATTGTTATCTTTATCCTTATTATTAATGTCAGTATCATTATTATCATGGTTGTTGTTATCATCATTTTCTTTTTTCTCCTCGTTATTACTTTACTGTCATTATTACCATTATCACTCCATTATTTATATAATTGCTGGTCGTAGTAGCAATAATAGTAACATCATCATTATAATCATCATCGTCATCATCGCCACCACCATCATCATTATCTTCCTCATCATAACCCTCACCATCATTCATATTGTCATTATCATTATTATAAGGGATTAGAATCGCCTGGTAGAGAACAGGGTCAAACATATTTAAAATGGCCTATTCTACATAATAGGGCGATAAATTATAATTGTTTAATCTATTTGCATTCTCCATGTAAAATTGTAAA
>NW_028234443.1:16048810-16058810 GCF_977035675.1 Penaeus japonicus
TACTAATGTTGATAGTTATGATGATAATGATAATAACAATAATGATAGTAATAGTAATAATAGTAATAACAATAATAATAGTTATAATATCAATAGTAACGATAACAAACATAATTCCGCCGTCATCAGGTCATGGCAAAGGGCGTGATGGTGTACTCTGCAACGGAAGAGCTCTCAACAGTGGGAACCAACGTCGTGTGGACAGTGAGCCTCACTGTATCGCGGGAAATGTGTCCGAGATTCACTGTTGTGGTGATTCACGTCGCTCAGGATGGTGAGCTGATGACTGATTCGGTCCACATAGCCGTTAGTCTCCAATCCCTGAAGGTAAGGATTGGTTTGGAGGGATTGGAATTGCTTATGATTGGGATTTGTGATGTTATTTTGTTTGTTTGTTAGGGGTATTGGGGCTGGGTGGTGGGTGGATGTGTTTGTGTACAGATACAGACGTACGTAATAATCATGCATTTGGAATGGGCACAATTACAGACAGACACGTGCACATTCTCTCTCTCTCTCGTTGGTTCTCGTTCTCTGTCTCTCTCTGACACTCTTTGACTCTCTCTTCTCTCTTCTCTCTATGTTTCTCTCTCTCTCCTCATCTTTACCCTATCCCCTTCTCCCTCCCCTTCCTCCTCGCCCCCTTACTCTCGCTCCTTCACAGACTTTCCTCCTTAATTTCAATTTCCCTCTCTATCCCTCCCCCTCATCCCTTCCCAATCCTCATCCCTCTTCCTCCTCTCCCTCCCCTTTTCCCCCTCCCTTTTCTTCTCTCCACCTCCTCCCACTCCCCTCTCTCTTCCCCCTTCTCTCCCCCTCCCCTTCCCCCCTTTCTCCCCCTCCCCCTCCCTTTTCCCCCCTCCTCTCCCCCTCTCCCCATCCCTTTTCCCCCTTTCTCTCCCCCTCCCCTCCCACTCCCCCATCCCTCCCCCTTTCCTCCCCCCCCCCATCCCTTTTCCCCCTGTCTCTCCCACTCCCCCATCCCTTTCCCCCCTTTCTCTCCCCCTCCCCCATCCCTTTTCCCCCCTTTCTCTCCCCCTCCCCTCCCCCATCCCTTTTCCCCCTTTCTCTCCCCTCCCCTCCCCCTCCCTTTTCCCCCTTTCCCCCCTCCCCTACCCCTCCCCCATCCCTCTCCCCTTTCTCTCTCCCTCCCCCATCCCTTTTCCCCCCTTTCTCTCCCCCTCCCCCCCCCATCCCTCCCCCGTAAGTCTGCCTCTCCCTCCCTCTCCCCTCCCCCTCCCCCCTAACTCTCCCTCCCTCTCTCCCCCATCCCCTCACATATTTCTCCTCTCTCCCTTTCCCACTCCCCCATCCCTTTTCCTCCTACCCCTTTTCTCTCCCCCTCACTCCCCCTCACCCCATCCCTTTTTTCCCCCCCCTTTCTCTCCCTCCTCCCCCCTCCCCCCATCCCTTTTCCCCCCCCTTCTCTCTCTCCTCCCCTCCCCCCATCCCTTTTCCCCCCTCTCTCTCCTCACTCTCCTCCTCCCCCCCATGCCCTTTTCCCACCCCTGTCTCTTCCCCCACCCCCCTCCCCTTCTCTATCCTCGCACTCCCCCCACTCCCCCCCCACACCCACCACCCCTCCCTCTCCCCCCGCTTCACCCCTCCCCCAATCCCACCAAACCAAACCCCCCTCCCACTTCTCCCCTTAACTCTCCCTCCTCCCACTCCCTCAAACCCCTTCCCCTCCCATCCCCACCCATTCCCCCCTCCCCCTCCCTCCCCCTCCCCTCCCACTCCCCCATCCCTTTTCCCCCTTTCTCTCCCCCCCCCCCATCCCTTTCCCCCCCTTTCTCTCCCCCTCCCCCATCCCTTTTCCCCCCTTTCTCTCCTCCTCCCCCATCCCTTTTCCCCCCTTTCTCTCCCCCACCCCCTCCCCTCCCCCATCCCTTTCCCCCCCTTTCTCTCACCCTCCCCCATCCCTTTTCCCCCTCTCCCCCTCCCCCATCCCTCCCCTCTCTCCCCCTCCCCCATCCCTCCCCTCTCTCCCCCTCCCCCATCCCCTTTTCCCCCTTTCTCTCCCCCTCCCCCATCCCTCCCCTCTCTCCCCCTCCCCCATCCCTCCCTTCTCTCCCCCTCCCCCATCCCTCCCCTCTCTCCCCCTCCCCCATCCCTTTCCCCCCTTTCTCTCCCCCTCCCCCATCCCTTTTCCCCCTTTCTCTCCCCCTCCCCCATCCCTTTTCCCCCCTTTCTCTCCCCCTCCCCCATCCCTTTTCCCCCCTTTCTCTCCTCCTCCCCCATCCCTTTTCCCCCCTTTCTCTCCCCCACCCCTCCCACTCCCCCATCCCTTTTCCCCCTTTCTCTCCCCCTCCCCTCCCACTCCCCCATCCCTTTCCCCCCCTTTCTCTCCCCCTCCCCCATCCCTTTTCCCCCCTTTCTCTCCCCCTCCCCTCCCACTCCCCCATCCCTTTTCCCCCTTTCTCTCTCCCTCCCTTCCCCCTTTCTCTCCCCTCCCCTCCCACTCCCCCATCCCTTTTCCCCCCTTTCTCTCCCCCTCCCCTCCCCCATCCCTTTTCCCCCTTTCTTCCCCCTCCCACTCCCCCCTCCCTTTCCCCCCCTTTCTCTCCCCCTCCCCCATCCCTTTTCCCCCCTTTCTCTCCCCCTCCCCTCCCCCATCCCTTTTCTCCCCTTTCTCTCCCCCTCCCTCTCCCACTCCCCCATCCCTTTTCCCCCTTTTCTCTCCCCCTCCCCCATCCCTTTTCCCCCCATTCTCTCCCCCTCCCCTCCCATCCCCCTTCCCTTTCCCCCTTTCTCTCCCCCTCCCCCATCCCTTTTCCCCCCTTTCTCTCCCCCTCCCCTCCCACTCCCCCATCCCTTTTCCCCCTTTCTCTCCCCCTCCCCTCCCCCATCCCTTTTCCCCCTTTCTCTCCCCCTCCCCTCCCACTCCCCCATCCCTTTTCCCCCTTTCTCTCCCCCTCCCCTCCCACTCCCCCATCCCTTTTCCCCCTTTCTCTCCCCCTCCCCTCCCACTCCCCTTCCCCCCCCCTTTCTCTCCCCCTCCCCTCCCCCTCCCCTCCCCCTCCCCTCCCCCTCCCCTCCCCCTCCCCTCCCCCTCCCCTCCCCCTCCCCTTCCCCACCCCTTCCCCTCCCCCTCCCCTTCCCCTCCCCTCCCCCTCCCCTCCCCCTCCCCTCCCCCTCCCCTCCCATCCCACCCCCCTCCCCCCCCTTACCCTCCCCCTCCCCTCCCCCTCCCCTCCCCCTCCCCTCCCCCTCCCCTCCCACTCCCCCTACCTTTTCTCCCTTTCTCTCCCCCTCCCCTCCCACTCCCCCATCCCTTTTCCCCCTTTTCTCTCCCCCTCCCCCATCCCTTTTCCCCCTTTCTCTCCCCCTCCCCCATCCCTTTTCCCCCTTTCTCTCCCCCTCCCCCATCCCTTTTCCCCCTTTCTCTCCCCCTCCCTCTAAATCCCTTTTCCCCCTTTCTCTCCCCCTCCCCTCCCCCATCCCTTTTCCCCCTTTCTCTCCCCCTCCCCCATCCCTCCCCTCTCTCCCCCTCCCCCATCCCTTTTCCCCCTTTCTCTCCCCCTCCCCCATCCCTCTTCCCCCTTTCTCTCCCCCTCCCCCATCCCTTTTCCCCTCTTTCTCTCCCCCTCCCCCCCTTTCCCCCCTTTCTCTCCCCCTCCCCTCCCCCATCCCTTTTCCCCCTTTCTCTCCCCCTCCCCCCTCCTTCTTCCCCCTTTCTCTCCCCCTCCCTCCCCCACTCCCCCATCCCTTTTCCCCCTTTTCTCTCCCCCTCCCCCATCCCTTTTCCCCCTTTCTCTCCCCCTCCCCCATCCCTTTTCCCCCCTTTCTCTCCCCCTCCCCCATCCCTTTTCCCCCCTTTCTCTCCCCCTCCCCTCCCCCTCCCCTCCCCTCCCCCTCCCCTCCCCCTCCCCTCCCCCTCCCCTCCCCCTCCCCTCCCCCATCCCCTTTCCCCCTTTCTCTCCCCCCCCCCCCAACCAATCCGCTTCCCCCCTCCCCCAACCAATCTCCCCCCCCATTGCAACCAATCCTTGTCTCCCCTTGAAGGTGTCCGTGAGGGTGCACCTCCGGAACGCCCTGCCGCGGAAGATGTCCGTCCTGGTGGTGGTGGAGGGAAGCGCCCACCACCGCTTCATCAACGTGGAGGAGGGCGGCCGCGTCAGCCACTTCCGCCCTCGACTCTCCTCGGGGGATCATCAGCATCTCGTTGTGGTGGGCGAGGAGCTTTTGTTTCTTTAGATGTGTGTGTGTGTGTGTGTGTGTGTATATATATATAGATATATATATTATATCTATAATATATATATATAGAGAGAGAAGAGGAGAGGGTGAGATGAGAGGGAGAGAGAGAGAGAGAGGAGGTGAGGGGAGGGAGGAGAGGGGAGAAGGAGAGAGGAAGGAGGGGAGCGAGGAGAGAGGAGAGAGAGGAGAGGGGAGAGAGGGCGAAGGCCGGGAGCGGCGCCCGAGAGCGGAGCGCCGAGCGCGAGAGAGAGAGAGAGGAAGAGAGAGAATATATTTTTTTAGATTGTGCGTGTGTGTTATGTGAATATATATATATATATATATATATATATATATTATATTATATATATATATTATATATAAATATAAAATATATATATAGCCACTCCATACTATCCATAATGTTTTATACATAGATAGATTTAGATAAAGAGAGAGAGATACATTCACACGAAGAGAGAGAGAGTGAGAGAGAGAATGAAATTCAGAGATAGAGAAAGAAGAAGACAAAATCTCTCTTAACATCAACAACACTCACCTACCATGTAAACATTCACCACACCTTACGTTCCCATTTTTTCCCCCTAAAGGTTGAAGGAGGCGGCTGGACGCAGGTGATGTTTCCTCTCGCGGTGATGAAGCAATCAGGAAAGGTAACAGTGACGATCAGAGCGCTGACACAGGTGGGCAGTGACACACGCTCCGTCACTGTTCAAGTTCAGGTAGATAATTCGCCCTGCTCCTTTCACTTGTTTGATCGAAGCCGTTTCGCTTTTGTTTCAGTTCGAGCGTTGTGAAACTTCGCGAAACACTTATTACACGTCTTGGAATTATTCAGTCTTATTCATGCTTTTATAGATAGGTTGATAAAAAGGTAGATAGATAAATAGATAGGTTGATAAATAGATAGACTGATAAATAGATAGATTGATAAATATAAATAGATAAATAGAAAAATAGATAAAGGGATAGATAAATAAATAGATAGATAAATAGAAAGATATACATATATATATATATATATATAATATATATATATATATATATATATATATATATATTATATATATATATATACGTGTGTGTCTCAACGAAGGGAGTTATTTCTCTTCCACAGCCTGAAGGAGCCTCCGTCAGGAAACACACTTCGGTGCTGCTGGACCTGAAGAGCAGAGCGACCGTGTACGAGTTCTTGGACCTGCCTGTAGACGAGAGCCCCGTGATTTCCAAGAGCATTTTCAGGCGTTATGTCTACGGCTCGCCAAAAGCCAAGGTGACACTCTCAGGTAAAAATAAAAAACGAAAATAGTGTGGAATTGCGGGTGTTCAATCCTAGTTTTATGAAAAATTCATAGCTTTTGAATGTCTGTTTATGTTATTGTGTCTGTGTCTTTTTTCTTTTTTCTTTTATTCTCTTCATTATTTGGAATAAACAGTGACAGAGGTATTCACTTCAATGTTTCAGCCAATGATGGAATTTAAGCAGGCTTCGTTGCAAACTAGAAATTGTGAAATTAAAGTATTTCCGTTACGGAAACATGAATTTACCATTTGGTCTTTGAGATAATAAGAGAAAAAAAACAGTTATGTCAAAACTACCTGAATATAATGCTTTATTAAACGACTTGAAGATATACAATTACTTCAACGCATGAAAACAAATTACTTACAATCCATCCAATTGCAACAAGTTACTCAAAAACAAATACAATTACAATACATACTTACAATCCCACCCCAAACCCAACAAAAACACTGACCCCCCTCCTCCCGTTCACCCTTCCCCCCTCCCCCAGGAGACGTATTCGGCCCCACCTCCCCGGACATGACCCTCAACTTCCAAACAGCCTTCAAGGGGCGGAAACTGAAGAGCACGGACGGAATCGCCTTCAACTTCGGCTCGACGGTGTGGACGCTGCACTACCTCCGCCTCACGAACCAGCTGGACGTGACGAAGGCGAAGAAGGCGTTCGAGTTCCTCAACGCCCAGCTGGCCGGCTTGTTCACGCGGTATCGGGACGGCGCCTTCAGGATGTGGAAGGCATCCACGCCCTCGGTGTGGTGAGTGAGAGTTGGGGGAGGGGGGAGTGCGAGTTGGGGGAGGGGGGGGGAGGGGAAGGAGTGGAGGAGGGGGGGGTTAGGGGGAGGGGAAGGGGGGAGAGAGAGGAAGGAAAGAGAAAGAGGGCGAACTGGGGGAGGGGAGGGGGTTGGGTTGGGGTTGGGTTAGGGGGAGGGGGAAAAGGGTGAAGTGGGGTGGGGTTAGGGGGAGGGGTGAAGTGGGTGGGGTTATGGGGAGGGAAAGGAGAGAGAGAGAGGAAGGGGCGGGGGAAAGGAGGGGTGAAGTGGGGTGGGGTTGGGAGGAAGGGAAGGGGAGAGAGATAAAGAGGTAGGGATGGGGAAGGAGGGGGAAAGGAACGGAGGGGAGGAGAGGGGATGGGATGGGATGGGTGGGGTGGGGATAGGAGGGAGGGAGGGATGGGAGAGAGAGAGAGGGAAGGGAGGGGAAGGATGGGAAGGAAGAGAGGGAGGGAGGGATGGGGTGGGAAAAGGAAGGGAAGGGAGGGATGGGGAGGAAAAGAAGGAGGAAAGGGAGGGATGGGGAGATAGGTAGAGAAGGGGAGGGAGGGAGAGAGGGAAGGAAAAGAAAGGTAGGGATTTTAAAGGATTCTCGTGGTATGTGTATATGATGTTTATAGAGATAGATAGATGGATAGACCGATAGATATATATGGAGGTAGGCAGGTAGATAAATATAGGTATATGTTTTACTTAATTACTATATTTCACGTGTCTGATATTGCTATTACCTATTCATTTATTGTAGTATTTTTTAAAGTATCTATTTATTGACTCATAAGTAAACATACAATCCTTAACGGGAGAACAACAAACGCAGAAACGTGTACACTGATATGAAATGAACACTGTAAGAATTTAACTATAAATCGTAATGATATCAAATGTTTATTTATTTTCTATTGTGTCTGTGTTTTATAATGCATATTTTTTATATCATTAATATGCTATAACTAGGGTTACTTTCAAACAATCTATATCATATTCTATTTCTTATTCAGAATCGTATGGCAATAGTGACAATACTAATACTAATCACCACAACAATCATCACTATTATAATATTCATATCACCATCCTCATCATCCCGTACCACCAATACCAAAGACACTCAGAATCAACAACCATTTAATACCCATAATTACAGTAATAACAACACCTACATAACACTCCCACCTCCTTCAGGATGACAGCATGGGTTCTGAGTGTACTGCTTCCGGCGCAACTAGAAGAATGGGAGAACCTAGTGTACATTGAACCACGGCTGATCAACACTGCAATTGCATTCATTCTCGAGAACCAGCAAGAGGATGGGAGTTTTAAAGAACCGTTTACCAATGTGACGCTTGATCATAAGATGTCTTCGAAGGTGCGTATTTGTTATTGTTATTAGTATAGTTATAGTTATTACTTTCATCATTATCATCATTATCATCATTATAATCCTTATCATTATTATCTTTATTGTCATTATCAATATTATTACTATCATTACTATTATTATGATCATTATCATTATTGTTATTAGAGTCACTATTATTATAATTGCTTTTATCATCATTACCATTATTATCATCATTACTATCATTATTGTTAGCATCATCATCATTATTATCATTATCAGTATCATTAATTTGCTGTATGTTGCTTTATGGATGTGTGTTTCTACGAACATTAAGTTTTATGTGTAAATACGATCTTAGATTTGATAATGATGACAATGACAACAATTATATTATGATGATAGTAGTTATATTATAGTGGTGATAATTATATTACAATAATTATTATATCCTAATGGTAATGATTATATTATGATGATAATGGAAATGACAATAAACATGAATAATAATTATAACATTAATTATGATTAATATCCCTCACTACATAACCACAAGACACTTTACAAACCATCTAACGAAAAAGAAAAAAGAAATACCCAGACGTTAGAGCAGGGGTACATTTGCACGTTTCAGGGCAATTACTTGCACAATACATGGTGTTGTAATCTGCACTCAGATTGCACTTTTCTCATTTTCTTTGTGTTGATTAGCACCACCTTTATTGAAATTTCTTGGGTGTAAGGTAATACCATTTGTTTTTACTATTATAAGTAGATCTGTAGGACTACCTGTACCAATCTAGAAATGACTGGTACAGGACGTGTTTATCGACGCGTTAGGGGTACATGGGAACCTATAAAAAGCCTAAGGGGTACTGAGGAACAAAAAGTTTGGGAACCCCTGCGTTAGAGATAAGCGAAGCCGTATATAAAAGTGCAGGCAATTGACAGAGAAGATCGTGGCCAGAAAGTGACGGCGAGGAGGCTTCCATTCCCTTGACTGCCCTGGTAACCACTGTGCTGCACGAGGCTTCACCGACTCTGGTTGCTGAGATTCACTCCAAAGCTATCACGGCGAGGGAGAAAGCTATCAGGTACGGGGCTGGCGTTGGAAAGATCGTTTTCTGTGTTTGGGGGTAGGGGATGGGGGAGGTAGGGTTTTTTTTCTGTGTTTGGGGTGGGTGGGTGGGGGGTTCTGTGTTTGGGATGGGTGGGTGGGAGGCTTCTATGTTAGGAGGATGGGGTGTATTCTGTGTTAGGGGGGTGGGGGGCGTTTTTTGTGTTAGGGGTGGGGGGTGATGGTTTTCTGTGTTAAGGAGGGTGGGGGTCGTGTTCTGTGTTAGGGGGGTCGACGGTGTTTTATATGTTAGGGGGCTGGGGGGTTTCTGTGTTAGGGAGGTGGGGGGGGGGGTTCTGTGTAAGGGGGGTCGGGGGTTTTCTGTGTTAGGGGGTGGAAGGGGTTTTATGTGTTAGGGGGGGGTGGAGGGGGTTTTATGTGTTAAGGGGGTGGGGGCGTGTTCTGTGTTAGGAGGGAGGAAGGTGTTTTCTGTGTTAGGGGGGTGGGGGGTTTCTGTGTTAGGGGGTTGATTCGTTTTTTTCTGTTAGTGATTGGCTGACTTGTTCTCTAAGTGTGAGTAAGTTTAATACGTTTTCTGTAACAGGTCGAATATACTCATTGGTTTTCATTATTTTTATGCAATTAGATTTGTCTTTTTATTTTCCCTGTAGAATATATTACCCCAAATCTTGCATCTAAAATAAAATCTTGTCTTAAAACTCTACCAACAGTTTATCTTTTCAACTACACAAAATGTTATGTCATGCATAATCATAATACCCTGCAATTTCCAACAACATCTAATTACGAGTGACTACCAGAAAAAATACCAACCTCAGTAATGCCTCTTAACGCTGCATTAGATACCTGGAGCAGAGCCTGGAGAGCGTGTGGGAACCGTACGAGTTAGCCATTACCGCCTACGCCCTCACACTCGTCAACAGCCAGGGCAAGGAAACAGCGGCGAAGATGCTCGAGGGACAAGCCAGAGTTGCAGGTAATGCTCTTGTATGGCCGAGTCGAAAACGAAACGACGAAGGGAAATACAGGGAAACACACGAATATGCTGAAGGTCTTTTCGCTTTATCACTTCCTCGGGGTATACTGATTATGCCTTTATGAAGCAGCGAAGCGAAAAGGCCTTCGGGCATATTCGTGCGTTTTCTTGTGTTTCCCTTCGTCGTTTTGTCTTCGACTTGAATCCTTCACTTGTATGTCCGAGAAACAAGGTTGTATAATGTCCATAGGGAAATAGTTGCTAAAGTTGTAATAAAAAAAAAAAACATATGTTAATAATATATGTCTCAATGCTTATTTCATGGTGC
>NW_028234443.1:16063810-16066310 GCF_977035675.1 Penaeus japonicus
TTCCCTTTATTTCAACCCGTCGTTATATTTCCTGTTTGATGTATCCATTCGTTCTATCTATCTATCTATTCGCTTATCTATTCAATGTCATTTATTCATCACCTTATTTCCCTATCGTGTCCCGTCATGTTGCCTTTTCTCCGAGCACGAAAATTCTCACGGCGTTTTAAAGACAGACACAGAATTGCTCAGTGTGTCCACGGTAGGCTCAGCGCGTAAGTAAATAATTGTTATAAAAAGTCGTTTAGTTTATTTATTTATTTATTTTTTATTTTTTTTTTTTTTTTTTATTCATTTTTATTTATTTATATATATATATATATATAATATATATCTATATATATATATATTTTTTTTTTTTTTTTTTATTCATTTTTATTTATTTTTTTTTTTTTGATGCGGCTTATTGTGGCAATATTCGAGGAAGGATATTTATGAGAATGTTATTATTATCATTGATAGTGATAATAATTATGGATTTTTTTTTATTATGATAGTGATGATGGCGATGGTAATGATTAATGATCAGGATGATGATTATACTGGTAATACTAATAATGGTAATGATAATAGTGATGAAATGATAATAATAATTATTATTATTATATTAATTATAATAATAATAATGATGATAATAATAATAATGATAATAATAATAATGATAATAGCATTAATGATAATAATGATAATAATAATAGTAATAATAATAATAATAATGAGGAGCAGATTAATGATATTAATAATAATGGTAACAACAACGACAAAGATAATCAAAATAATGATTCTAATAACAACACCTACTGTTTCCCCATTCAACCCAAACACCATATTACATCTCGACCCCCTTCATGATCTCAGAACCTCCGAGATGGCAGCCTCTCTCCTACTGTTAACGGTCTTAACGGCAACAACAGGGATTTTCGGATCGCCTGTTAAACCCGTTTCGAAAGAGTGTAAGTCTGTTGGACGAAAGTTCTTGTATACATTATGAAATTGTTGTTGTTTATTATATTTTTTGACATTTTATTTTGGATTGTTATGGTTTTAGGGGGGTCGGTGTTTTAAAAAAGTGAGGAGGAGGAGAGAGAACGAATAAGAAAGAAAGAGAGAGAGAGAATGAGAAAGGGAGAGATAGATAGATAGATACATAGATATAGAGAGACTAAGTGTGTGTGTGTGTGTGTGTGAGAGAGAGAGAGAGAGAGAGAGAAAGAGAAAGAGAGAGAAAGAGAGAGAATGAGAAAGGGAGAGATAGATAAATAGATAGATATAGAGAGACTACGTGTGTGTGTGTGTGAAAGAGAGAGAGAGAGAGATGGAAAGAGAGAGAGAGAGAGAGATAAAGAGAAAGAGAGAAAGAAAGAAAAAAAAAAGAAAACATATACAGTTGCTGTTATAATCCTAATCCTCACACATCTTGTCCTTTCACTGTATTTAGTAATTGACATCATAGTGGACTGGGCTCCCCTCCTGTGGCTCCACCCAGAGGAAGTTTTTTTCCCGTCCAGTGTGGATTTTCACTTCGAGAACGTCGAGGTAAGTAACCAAAAAAGAACGACGGAGTTGGTCGGAAGGAATACGCGGACAGACGTATTTTTGACGCGTCGGGCATCCACGGTTATCTGGGAATCATGAAATCTTTAAAATAGGATTTATCTTTTACTTGTTTTTTATTATTATCATTATTTTATCTATCTTTATTGATTTATTTATTTATTTGTATATATCTTTAAATCATTTATTTATCTATTTATTTTATTTTATCTTTTTTTTTTTTTTTTTTTTTTGGGGGGGGGGGGGGGGTGAAACAAGAAAAAAAATATGTCTTTATTTTTTTATAGTGTGCAATAGACCGTATATTAAAATGAAAATACATAATTTTTTATATTCCAATAGGTCCGCGCGGATAACGAGACCGTAGTCCAGGCGTCGCCAGACCGCCGGAGTGTGGTCACAGGCCCGGAGACCAGCTCCATGCACCTGAACTCAGTCCCCGATTTGGGTCAGTGCGGACTCCGTCGTCATCCAAGTTTGGAATCACTGTTAGAATTGGCTGTCATAGATACATTCACTCTTTCTAACATGCACAGATACATACACATGTGATTAATTATATCTACCTGCTCACGCAGGCACACATACACACACACACACATACACGCACGCACACACACACACACACACACACACACACACACACTCACACACACACACATACGCACACATATACACGCACGCACACACACACACATAAACGCACGCACACACACAAACACACGCACACACACACACACATATACATATACATAACCATATATATTTATAATATATATATTATATATATATAAATATATATATATATATATATATATATATATATATATATATATATATATATATATATATATCAGGATATGATATAAAACAAATGCGTATACATACATACATACATATATATATCATATAAAAAAATATGTACACACACACACACACACATATA
>NW_028234443.1:16086310-16091310 GCF_977035675.1 Penaeus japonicus
ATTCACAAAGACTGGAATGCAGAGAAAAATAATGATCATAGTAAAAGTGAAAGTCCTTCAGTATGAAAGCACCATTTCAATTATGCACACTCATACTTCCATCGCATGAATATAAGGATACGTTGTGCAAAAATGTAATATGCATTACTTTACATCCTGCATTATCTGGAAATGCATATGAACATTAGAAAATACTTTTAAAGTACTCTGCTCTTTTGAAAATAAAATAAAAAGTTCATACCTCTTTGGGCTTACTAATATCATCTAACTTTCTTGTTCAGACAGCAAACAAAACTGCAATAATTTTTCACACTTCTCTCATCTCTGAATATATGTGATCCTTCTTTTGCAACTGCAGACCCTCTGTTCATAATTAATTTTAGAAGACCCTCTTTCCAGTCATTCTTTCTGATATAAAACTGCATTTGTTAGTTCAGAATTCAAGATATATATATGACATCTCTTTTCTGTAAGCTTATACAAAAAAATCATATTCTGTACAATTAAGTTATCACAAAATAAAAATTCAAAAGTTAAGTGAAAAAGGTACTTTCATCCTACCCTCTGTGAGAAAATCTACAACCGCCATACCCAACCATAACAAACTCTAGCAAGTGTTTAGTCATCTACAGGTGCCTCCAGACCGCAGATAATGGATTTCATAAATGAAGCTGCCGCCAGGGATGCGTATGGCTGCCAGTCCTTGTTTCTTGTTCCATCTCTGAAAAGTAAAAAATCCATTTAAACTGCATTCTATTTATGCATTCATTTCCCTTTCTTATTGATGAAAAATCATGCACTATGATTACAAACTTCTGTAATGGCCAATAAATCATGTATCATACCAATAATGATTTTCTAGTTGGGAAAAACTTATACATTACAGATACATGTGTATCTGATATGTATTTAATATCATATAATGTATATGTCACAGATAAGAGTGTGTGTTCCTAAAATGCCTTATCAATATCACTTTTACTTTTCCTTACTATGTGACATTTAGTTCTAGCCTTGAATTTACCAATACATTTTGTACCTTAAATAACATTTGAGAATTGTTAACCAGAGCTTCTATGAGATAAGTTGTCCCATTTCGAAAAATCTTAAATCTACAAACACTCAAGACTGTAGCATATCTGCAGACTTACTGGTAATCGGAAATGCCCCTTATAAATATGTAATGGTCCTTGCGATTGCCGTAGATGGATTCCACTACTGCATCAAATTCTTGATCGTAGGCGAGCACGGCAAGCTGTGACGCAAAGTCTTGTCTCATTTGGTCATTGCAAACCACAGAGTGACCTGAGGCTATCACTCCCATGTGTATGCGAGGTTTTGTTGGGTCCCTGTATAGTGCAGACATTGTAAGTATAACAGATACTTGCAAGGGATTAAGAAGTTCTATCATGTCTAGAAATAAAATTATAGTTCTTGATATCAAAAAATGTTGCCTAAATGTCAATCTCTCCTTCACTCAATCACTTATTAACTTATCAACCCACTTACATACCCTTTCATTTACTCATTCACTCATTTACATATTTACCTCACTTACTCATTCACCTACCTATTTAATCACTTCACTCATTCTCTTTCCCTCTCACTTGCTTACTCACCTATGTACTTACTCATTTACTCACTCATTTATTCAATCATTTCACTCATTCAGTCCTTCTCATACCCCTCACTCACTTACTTACCTCTTCACACACTTATCCTTGCAACTCTGTTTTATGTTCACAAACCTCAAAGAAAGGGGAGTGACAGATAGAAGACAAATCTTGATAAGTCTTTGCCTACTGCCTGATCTGTAACAGGCCATTTTGGACATCCACTTCCTCTAGACCCTAAATCCCTTTGATAAGATCCTTAACCCAAAGAGAAGACATCAACCAGAAAACCCTTTCTATAGTGCTCTACAAACTAACACATGTCACTGGCTAATTGCTGGAATCTCCTACCTATACACAATCATCACAAAGCGCAATATTTCCATTAACTCTTCCGCTATGGGCTTTTTTTCTCAGGGTTAGAGGAGTTTCGTTTTGTATAAAATACAAGCTAGTTATTCCTTCAGTTGTGTAATTAATGCATTAGACCAAATGCTAATCAGGATCAATTTTACTGATATGTCATACATATTCATAAATCATACCCTAACTCTAGAAAATAATAGAAAACACAACATTAATATGTTCAGCCTAGGCCAAACATCTTAACATGTGGCCCATCTAGCCCATCTAGGAAGGGTTAATCTTAACAAAGAAATGCTGCATTTCTTGCTCTAGATACAAAGCCATGACACCTGTCAATTCAGGCTTTAAAAGATTTTCCTTCAAAATGTGCATTTTGAAAAGGTGTGCTGACATCTACATGTGGCCAGTGAATATTGTGAAAAAATACAAGCACAAGAATGCAGAGGAAAGGCTTATGACATAAATACCTTATTCTTAATATTGGCATATCCATTGGTCTGTCTGATAATCTTTAAGAATAAAATATCAAAAAGGGCACATGAAACTGTAACACTTTTTCTTGGATATGTCAATTACAATCAGTTTTCTATTGCAACTTTCTAAAAAAGGAATCTGGAACTTGAGATAGACTTAAAATCATTACTAAATGCTATTCTGTTGATGATGAAAAAATACTGAATTATGCAACAATACCCAAAATTATGAAATCACATGAATGTATAACATTGTAAAAATCTTGCTTCACTGACTATTTCATTAAATGCACCACCATACTAATGCCATCTTATTTCAGCAACCCTTGCATTTGTTTAAAATATTTACAACTTTTACGAATCATTTAATAATTGGGAGTGAAACACGTGCTTGTGCGACAAAAATTAATTTTGGAAAACCCTACCTCTTCCTTCATAAATTTAATCACAATCTAAGTGCAAGTGCAGGCATGAGTCTGCTGAAACCTCACTGGGTCCTCAAACCCCAATACAGAAGAGCATCGTCAAAGGGCAGAGAAACAGAGAAGGGAAACGCGATGATGGGGAGATGCCATTACCTGACATTTTCGGCACCTTCGGGAGGCACGGGATGTGAAACCTCAATCACGTCTGAGCCACCAATACTCATGTACAGCTTGTCCGTTCCTTCTCCCGGTCTCTTAAAGTCCATCTCCTGTGCTGCCAATTTGCCGTTGCCTTCAGACATGTACTGGAGCCAGGGCGCTGGACTGCCTGTCTCCTCTCCCTAGGGGTAAGTGTAATAAAAATAGATAAATAACAAGGAGTACATTTTCAAATATATATTTTCTCAATCATAAAGTTATCCATTAGGAAAAGAAAAATGCGACTTGTATAACTTCCGTTACAATGATTACTGCTGACTTCAGGTTCTGCTCTTACTATAATTATGAAGACTGTTGTTGCTACATGTCTAAAACTTGCATAATCAATGCATCATAATAATAATAATAATAATAATAATAATAATAATAATAATAATAACAATAACAATAATAATAACAATAACAATAATAATAATAATAATAATAATAATGATAATAATGGTAATAACAATAATGATAATAACAATAATAAGAATAAGAATGATAAGAATAAGAATAATAAGAATAATAGAAATAATGATGATAATAATGTCAATGACAATAATAACAATAATAATAATATCAATAATAATAATCATAATGATAATAAATGAACAACAATAATAGCTATGCCCACATGATCCTTCACTAAGGCACCTTTCAGTAAGTTACTTTACCTGGTCCTTTAGTTGGTGAGCAATTTTCTGTAGAGTGAGGTCAGGTGGCCCCCAGGACTTGGTGTCGAACTCAAACAGCCCGTCTTCCAACACCTTTGCTCCTTCGCAATACATGTAAATAAACCTGCATGGAATTGTGATAGAATTAATGAGATATTTAGGGATGTTCAACTGCAATACAAAAGACACAAATGGAATACTTTTCTAACTTCAATCGGATGCTTATATTGTTTACAGTGGTTTCATCTATGCCTATATTTTTCTACAGATATATATATTCACAAACAATGGCATTAGATAATAATAAATCCATGAACTATTGTCAAACATACTTCTGTCCATCAGGTGGAGACGACACAACAACATCACCGAGTCGGACATGCTTGTTGTAATCTGTGTAGTGCGGAACGCCTCCTGCAGTTCCCACCAGGAAAACGTAATCCACTTTCTGGAACGTCCCTGTGATGGCAAGGAAAACACAGGCATGAATAATTATTATCCTACACACATCAACTTGAACAATCGAGTCTGAATGTATGGGTGTGATCTAATGTTGCATTAGGTATTGCAGGTTGCAGATTAATGCCCATCTATACACTGCATAATCCATTGGTGAAAAAAGGTAATGGGTAAGTCATTTTATGCAATGTAGGTTTGCACTGCACTAGCAATCTGACTAGGATAGAAAAAAAAAGAAGAGCAAAAAAAGAAAGAAGTAGAGAAAAACAATAGTAAAAAAAAAGTGGAAAGAAGTTAAACTTTTAAGTACTAGAGATGCAAAATTTTGCAAATGCAAAAAATGAATAAAACAAAATAAAAACAATAAGCAGAAGTAGAAAAAGACAGGAAAAAGAATATACAAGTAAATGAAGATAATGAAAAACAATAGAAAGAACATTCAAATGCACTTACCGAGCAACCGTGTTGTTGTGTTCCCAGCGGCAATGGAGGCTGACCGGTCACGGCCAACTGTGGGAAGTTTGGTGCACACAACTCTGTGCGCTCCAATGTTACCGAGTGTGTAGATGTTACTCTCGCCTGAAACATTTGGTAACGTCAGTCAGTAAGCCAGGTAACTTCAGTCTAGTGTAACTGTCTGATGCTTTATAAAAATAACAAAGGGATTGATTTCAACATAATGGAAGTTTATGTTAAATAAGTTGTTTTTATATTCTTACTTCTTCAAGCTGTGGGACAAAATTCCATTGGGTTGAAGCACGAAATATATTGATGTTGTTTTGTTCTGTT
>NW_028234443.1:16111310-16113810 GCF_977035675.1 Penaeus japonicus
CACACACAAACAAATACACAAACGCACACACATAAACAAACCAACAAACAAACACACACAAACAAATAAACAAACGCACGTACACAGCCAAACAAACAAACCCACACACACAAACAAACAAACAAACGCACGTACACAGCCAAACAAACAAACCCACACACACAAACAAATAAACAATCACAAACACATCAACAAACCAACAAACACACACACAAAAACACTACCATATGACCTTGAGAAACACGCAAACTGCATCCGATTTCCTGAACTACGACTTCCAACAGGTTTAAATGGCGCGCTGACTGACAGGAAGTCAAGACGAACATTTAAATCCCACTAAATGCCCTTCATTTAGGCATTTAAAAGGGGAATGGAACGCGGGGATAATTAGAGTAGGGAGAAGAAGAAGATGAGGGTGAGGTGAGGGATAGGTGGATAAGTAAGAGAGAGAGGGAGTGGGAGAGGGATAGGAAAGGAGGAAGGGAGGAAGAGAGGAAAGGAGAGAGATAGAGAGAGGGAGGGGGAGAGGGGGGGGAGAGAAGAGAGAGAGAGAGAGAGAGAGAGAGAGAGAGAGAGAGAGAGAGAGAGAGAGAGAGAGAGAGAGAGAGAGAGAGAGAGGAGAAGAGGAGAGAGAGAGAGAGGGAGAGAAGGAGAGGGAGAGAGAGAAGAGGAGAAGGAGAGAGAGAGAGAGAGAGAGAGAAAAGAGATAGAAGAGAGAGAGAGAGAGAGAGAGAGAGAGAGAGAGAGAGAGAGAGAGAGAGGAGAGAGAGAGAGAGAGAGAGAGAGAGAGAGAGAGAGAGAGAGAGAGAGAGAGAGAGAGAGAAAGAGAGAGAGAGAGAGAGAGAGAGAGAGAGAGAGAGAAAGAAATAGAAAGAGAGAGAAATAAAGAAATAGAAAGAAAGAAAGAAAACAAGAGAAAGAAAAAGAGACAGACAAAAAAAAAAAAATACAAAGACAGCGAAAGAGACAAACAAATACAGAGAAAGCAAGGCAGAAAGGAAAAACGAAAGAAACACACAAAAGAGGAAAGCAAAAGCCGTGCCGTGCTTGCGAGGACCGAGGCAGCAAGCAAGACACGCAAGTTTCTCCCTTCATGTCAGGGAGCAAATGAAGTCCTCTCATCGTTCATCCTTTTCTCACTTCTTCATTCGCCTTTATTCACTTTCCTCCTGTCTCCTCCTTCCGGCACTTTGAGGGAGTGGAAGAGTTCTGTTTATTTCTTCTTTCTTTTGTGTTTTCTTTCTTGTTGTGTTATCTTTGCTTTCTTGCTTTAATTATATTCTTTGTTTTTATTATTTTTGTTCTAATTCTCTTTCTTGTACTCTTTGTTTACCTCTCTGTCTCTCTCTTTATTTATTTCTTTCTCTCTCTCTTTCTCTTTATCTTCTTCCTTCTCCTTATCCCTTTCCCTTCTCTCTTCCCTTTCCCTTTTCCTCTCCCTCTCCCTCTCCTTCTCCTTCTCCTTCTCCTTCTCCTTCTCCTTCTCTTTCTCTTTCTCTTTCTCTTTCTCCTTCTCCTTCTCCCTCTCACTCGCCCTCTTCCTCTCCCCTATATAGAGGCATACAAAGAGACACAGAGACGAAGAGATAATAATAAAAAAACAACAACATATAAACAGATAATTCAGGAAAACAAAATAAAAAAATAAAGCCAGAGAGGAGAGGATACCAGACAAAGAAAGGAGGAAGGCATAGAATGATAAAGAGAGAGAGAGAAAGAAAAACGGAAAAGGAAGGATATGACAAAGGAAAAAAAGGGGGGGAAGGAAACGAGGGACCGAATACATTACCACATTACAAATTAATTACCACTTTAATGACACTAATTACAACAACAAACGATAACCGCAAAACATGGGGGACTATAGACTGTGACGTCATTTCGGTCTCTCGGTTGTGAAAACACACCAAAAAAAAAAGACGTTAACGAAGGATAAGAAGAGGAAGAGGAGGAGGTAGAAGAGGAAGAGGGAAGAAGAGGAAGAGGAAGGGGAAGAGGAAGAGGAAGGAGGAGGAGGAAGGAGAAGAGGAGGATGGGGGAGAAGAGGAAGAGGGAAGAAGAGGAAGAGGAAGGGGAAGAGGAGGAGGAAGATGAGGAATAGGAGGAGGAGGAAGAGGAGGAAGAGGAGGAGGAGGAAGAGGAGGAAGAGGAGGAGGAAGAGGAGGAGGAGGAGGAGGAGAAGAAGAGGAAGAAGAAGAAGAAGAAGAAGAAGAAGAAGAAGAAGAAGAAGAAGAAGAAGAAGAAGAAGAAGAAGAAGAAGAAGGGGGAGAAGAAGAAAAAGAAGAAGAAGAAAAAGAAGGAGAAGAAGAAGAGGGGGATGAAGAGAAAGAAGAGGAAATACGTGTGTGCGCATGAATTTAGGAAATACAGACATGAGACCTTGAAAACATATATACACACATATACACGGATGATCCTGGAAACACACGCACATATTCAGGCACATGAGCGTGGAAAATGCGATCACACATACACATACACATACACATACACATACACA
>NW_028234443.1:16118810-16126310 GCF_977035675.1 Penaeus japonicus
TGTGTGTGTTTATGTGTGTGTGTTTATGTGTGTGTGTGCATGTGTGTGTGTGTGTGTGTGTGTGTGTGTGTGTGTGTGTGTGTGTGTGTGTGTGTGTGTGTGTGTGTGTGTGTGTGTGTGTGTGTGTGTGTGTGTGTGTGTGTGTGTGTGTGTGTGTGTGTGTGTGTGTGTGTGTGTGTGTGTGTGTGTGTGTGTGTGTTCGTGTGTGTGTGTCCGTATGCGTGTCCATATGTCTACACGTGTGACTATGCATGTATATGTACGTATGTGTGTGCGTGCGTGTATATTTCCTCCTCCCCGCTTCCCTCTCTCTTTTCTTCTTTCCATAGCAACTTCCTTCCCTCCCCCTCTTGCCCACTCACGGCAATCAATGCAAGTCGCAACAACCATGCATAGCCCTCGTCTGGCGCCTGGCTGTAACAGGTCATGCAAAACACTGACTGTTTGGAAATATCTATTTATCTATTTCCTCCGCTTTTATTTGTATCTCTCCCGCTTTCTCTCTTTCTTTCTATCTCTGTCTCCCTTTTCCTCTTCCCCTTCTTCGCTCTCATATCCTTCGATCTCTTCCTTTTTCATTTCTTTTCCTTTTCCATTTCCCTGTCCTTCTTCCTCTGTTTCCCTCCCTATCCCTTCCACCCTATCTCCCTATCCTTATCTTTCCCTTTCCCCACTCCCTCCCTCCCTTTCCTTTTCCCTCAACCTATCCTTTTTCTTTTGTTTCTTCCTCCCCTTCCCCCTCTCCTTTTCTCTCTCCGTCCCCCTTTCCCCTCTCCTCCTTCCTCTTTCCTCCCTCTTTTCTCTTTCCTCCCTATTCCCTTCTTCATCCTCCCTCTTCCCTCCTTCCTCCCTCCCTCCTCCTCCCTCTTCCTCCTTCCTCACTATTCCCTCCTTCCTCCTTCCTCCCTCCTCCCTCCTCTCCCCCCCCCTCTTCCTTTCAATATCAAAATTGAAGTAATCTGATTTATTATGTGTCCCATGGCCGATCAATACAATTGTCAGCGCTTTTTGGAAGCAGTTGGAAAGGTTTGCGATTTCAGGCGAATGGTGATGATGGTGGTGGTGGTGATGGTGGTGATGGTGGTGGTGGTGGTGGTGGTGGCGGTGGTGGTGGTGGTGGTGGTGGTGGTAGAGGTGGTGGTGATGAAGGGTGGTGATGGTGATGGTAATGGTAGTGATAGTGAGGGTGGTGGTGTTGATGATGGTGATGGTAATAACGGTGGTGGTGGTAATGATAATGGTAATGGTGGTGATGATAATAGTGATGACGATGGTGAAAATGACAATAACGATAATAATGATACTAATAATAACATCAAAGAAAATAATCATGTAATCAAAATTTACCTCAGATAATATCCCCAACTTTATCCATATTTTTAGAAAATTATTAACACTAATATTGGCTGGGTAAACCACACACATACACATACACGCGTACATACACAAACAGAAGGAGAAGAAAAAGGAAGATAAGGAGAATAAGAAGACGAAGGAAAAGAAGAGGAAGAAGAAGAAGATGGAGAAAAGAAGAAGGAGAAAAAGAAGAAAGGAATGAAAAGAAAGGAGAAGAAATAAAATAAAAGAAAAAGGAGAAGAGGAGGAAGAGAAAGAAAACGATGAAGAGCAGACAGAAAAAGAATAGGAAGAAAAACGAAAAAAAAACGAAAAAAGCGAAAAAAAAGAAAACGAATAAGAAAAAAAACAAAAAACGAAAGCGAGGAGGCAGAGTAAGGAAGAGAAGAAGAAGAAGTTTCCCTGCTAAGGAATCGATTCACCTATTAGGGAAATCCCCGGCACCTTAGCAACACCTTGGCCTATAAACTTCATGCAAATTTCCAAAGGTATTTCTCTCACAGGCACGAAGGGAAATAGGATAGATGATGATTATGATGATGGTGATTGTGGTGACGGTGGTGGTGGTGGTGATGATGGTGATGGTGGTGATGATGGTGATGGTGATGGTGGTGGTGGAGGTGGTGATGGTGTTGATGGTGAGGGTGGTGGTGATGGTGACGGTGGTGGTGGTGGTGATGGTGGTGATAGTGATGGTGAAGGTATTATGATTATCGTCACTCAGTCGATAATCATGAATGAATAGTCATAATTATGATAATATCAATAATAATAATAATAATGATAATGAAAATTAAAGAATAACAATTGCAAGCATAGTGATATCATAATAGCTAATACTACTACTAATAATAACAATGATAATAATAACGTTAATAATTATAATTATAATTATAATAATAAGAATGATATTACTACTACTAATAATAATAAGAGTAATAATAATAATAACAATGTTAATAATAGTAATAATTCTACCTGGAATAGAGAAGAGGAGAAAAAAACGACAACTAATAGTAAGAGGAGGAAGAGGAAACTGATGAAACATAACAAAGAGAAGTATAAGATAAAGAAGAAGAACATTTTTAAAAAGGGACGTCAAAGAAGAAGAAGAAGACGAAGAAATGGAAGAGGAAGATAAAGAAAAAAAGAAAAAGAAAAAAAAGAAGATTATCATGAAGGAATAGGGGATGATGAAGAACTAGAAGAAGAGGAAGAAGGAGAAAAGAACAAAGAGGAGAAGAAAAAGAAATAAAAAAGAAGAAGAGGAGGAGGAGGAGAAGTAGACATAAAATCAACATGACGATAAATAAAAGAAATAAAAGAAATCTAACGTATACGAAGTCAAAGAAGAAAAGAAACACGGAATAAGAAAAAAATGAACATGCAGAAAAATAATGACACTATCGAAAATAATAATAATATGAAAAGAATACGGAGAATAAAAATTGCGAAGAAAAGGAAAATAGAAGCAGACGACGAAGAAGAAAGGGAGAAGGAGGAGGAGAAAGAAGAAAAATATAAGAAAAAAAGTAAAAAAAAAAGTAACAAGAAAAAAAGAGAGAAGAAAAGTGCACACAAAAGCAAGAGAAAAAAATATAAAAAACAAAACAAAAAAACAAAGACACCCCCCCCCAAAAAAAAAACAAAAAAAAAACAGAAACAGTTCCTCTGGGTCTTACCTTCCACGTCAGTCATGTTGCCTGTCGCTATGTCGTCCCGTAGTCGGTGAGCTCGCACGAGGATATTCCCTGTAAGAAAACGACACCAGGTAACCGTTAGCTGTGCATGACGACTGGGTGATGCATGACGTTTGTATTATCTAGTACATGTGGCATGAGGTAGGTTATTTATCGATTCGTATTCCTAGTATTGTGATCATAATTGTTATCACTATCAATAAGTCTATTATTGTTATTCTTACGGTGATTATTTATATCAATATTATCATCATTATTATGATCATCATTATCAGAAACATCATGTTATCAAACATTGTCCTTTATATCATCCCTGTTATCAAATAAAAAAAAACAAAGTGGCAACTCTGCCCTGCGATCAAAGGAGCCCGATGTATGATAATCCCTTCAAGCTACACACTTAATCTTGTATGTAAGCTTCCTGGCGCCATCAATTTACTGCATGACACATAGTCGCTCAGTCATTCAGTAAAATAAATGCTAAGGCAAATAAAAGCACTCTCTAACATGCAGACACACTTACGTACAAGAGTAAGCACACACGCGCGCACACGCGCGCACACACACACACACACACACACACACACATACACACACATACATACACACACAGAGATGAATAAGCACTACTAATAATAATGATAATAAAGTAATAATCATAATAACAACAATAATAATAATAATAACAACAATACTACTATTAATAGTAATAATAACAAATAATAATAATATTCATAATAACAAATAATGAATATAAATGCGACTTCTACAACTAATAATAATGATATTGAAATATGTAAATAACACATAGCTAAGGTGACCCTACTCAGCCTACACTCCAGCGGAAGAGCTCGAGATGACCTCACTTCATGACAGGCCATGCAAAACCGTAACAAGCTGTCCAAGAGCGGAAGTTGTCACGCGCCGGAAGAGACTGAGGTGGACGCCGGATATTGGTGGTCTTGTTTTCTTTGTTTCTTGTTTTGTTTTGTTTTTTTATTGTTCTTTTATATTTTTTTTTCAATTTTCTTGATTCCTGAGCTTTCTTTTTTATCCTTTTTTTCTTTTCTCTCTGTCATTTCGTGTTCTATTTCTTTTATTTTCTCCCTGTTATTATTCTTTCCTTCCCTTTTTCTTTAAAAAATTGCCATCTCTCTTTTTTGTTTTATCTTATTGTTTTCTATTTCTCTCTTCCTTTTCTCATTATTATTTTATCTTATTTTTTAGATTAATTTCTTTCTTCCTTCCTTCCTTCCTTTCTTTCTTTTTATCTTCCTTTCATTCATTTTTTCCTTTCCTTCCTTCCAATTCGTTCTTATTTTCCTTACCTTTCTTGAATACGTTTGCGTGTTTACGTCACGGTTGCCTAGCGTTCATTGATTAAAGACAGGCAAAAAAATAAACACTTATGGCACAACGAAACTGCTTCCCAAATGATAAAAACAGCAACATCATCAACAAAAGTTCTTGCAAAAAATCAACAGCAACAACAATCGTTATAGGAATAAGAACAACTGTAGCAACAACAACAACAATAATAGCAACAAAAACAATCACTAACAACAACTGTAGTAACTACACAAACAACAGCAGGAGCAACAACAGCCTCAACAAAAATCACCAGCTGTAACAACAATAAACAAAAAACAACAACGACAACAAAACACAATTCCCAGAAAGCAATCTATTTCCGATACATGCAAATTCTGGATTACCATCAGCCTTATCCAACTTCTTTCCCCTCGCATTGCTTGCAAGCACGACCGGAAGTCACGGAGGAGTTAGAACGCGCCCGCATTAATCTCATGCCCATCCGCCTTCTTGCGTGTGTGCGTGCGTGCGTGCAAGCAGATTTGTGTGGCCGCGAGTGTTTTAATAGATTTCACTGGAACACTTTGGTTGGAAGGGAATCTTGCGTGATGGGGTTGTAAGGACGGGGAGGGGAGGAGGGAGGGAGGGAAGGAGGGAGGGAGGGACGGACGGAGTGAGAGAGGAGGGAGGGAGAGAGAAGAACAGGAAAAAGAGAAAGAGATATACAGAGAGAGGGAGAGAGAGAGAGAGAGAGAGAGAGAGAGAGAGAGAGAGAGAGAGAGAGAGAGAGAGAGAGAGAGAGAGAGAGAGAGAGAGACGGGGAGAGAGAAGGAGGGAGACAGCGAGATTTGGGGAAAAATAGAAAACAAAAAGGTTAAGCAAAGTTCAAGTTGAATAAGAAATAAAGTTGAAAAAGACACAGCGAAAAGAGGAGGGGATGAGAAGGAGAGAAAGAGAGAGGGGGAAGCGAGAGAGGGGAAAAGAGAGGAAAGGGAAGAGGGATAAAGAGGAAGAAAGGAGAGAGGACAAAAGGAAGACAGGGGGGGAGGGAGAGAGTGAGAGGGAGAAAGAGGAGAAAAAGGAGAAAGAGAGAGAGAGAGAGAAAGAAAGAAAGAAAGAGAGAGAGAGAGAGAGAGAGAGAGAGAGAGAGAGAGAGAGAGAGAGGAGAGAAAAGGAATAGGGAGACAGTGAAGAGAAGTAAAGACGAAAAAGATGAGAGGGGTGGAAGAGGAAGAAAGAGATAGAAAGGGGGAAGAATGAAAAGGACAAACAAAAAGAGAGAAAAAAGGAGAAGGAACTACAGAAAGAAAGAGAGAAAAACATCAAATTACAATCTACATTAAATAATCAAATCGTAGAGCAATTACCATAAAACGAGAGAACAATATGATAATAAAGAACTTTCGGAAATAATAATAATAATAAAAAAATACGAAGAGCAAGTACGAGATGCGTAATGCATAGAAAAAACTAATAGAAGACAAGAAACATAAATAAAAAAAAGAAGAAAATTATGATAATGATAAGGGAAATTATAATAACGATTGTTATGATATTTATGATGATGGTAATTGCAACAAAGAGAAAAAAAAAACAGTAAAAACAAACAAAAAAAAAAACATATTATAAATCTCAGACAAAACAAAATGTCTTGACGACAAAAACACGAAAATAAAAAAAACTGCTTACGTAAGAGCATTTACGACACACCTCTCTTTCCGCTGGACGGAACAGCGCCGGAGACACACACATTTCCGTTACGCGTCAAGGTCACGGCGTTGGAGGGGGAGGGGGAGATGGGACAGGGAAAGGGAATGGGGGTGGAACGAGATGGCAAAAAAGGCTAGGGTGGATTGAGGGGGAGGGAGAGAGGTAGGGAACAAGGATAGGGAAAGGAGAAGGGGAGGGAGGGAGGGGAGGAAAAAAGACTATAGCAAGAGAGAGACAGAGGGAGGGAGAGAGGGAGAGGGAGAGAGAGGGGGAGGGAGAGGGAGGGAGGGAGGGAGGGAGGGAGGGAGAGAGAGAGGGAGAGAGAGAGAGAGAGAGAGAGAGAGAGAGAGAGAGAGAGAGAGAGAGAGAGAGAGAGAGAGAGAGAGAGAGAGGAGAGAGAGGAGAGAGAGAAGAGAGAGAGAGAGAGAGAGAGAGAGGAGAGAGAGAGAGAGAGAGAGAGAGAGAGAGAGAGAGAGAGAGAGAGAGAGAGAGAGAGAGAGAGAGAGAGAGAGAGAGAAAGAAAGGCAAGGAAGTGGCAGGCATAACCAGAACTCCCCTCCTTCCCCTCCCCTCAGTCCCATCCTCCCCCAACCTCCCCTCCCCTCCCCTCCTCTCCTCTCCCCTCCCTCTCCCCTTCTCCTTCCAAGCAGATTACGCAAACTCACCGAAGGAGGAAAGGAGGGGGAGGATGAAAAAAGGGAATAAGAAAGAGGGGAAGGACGAAGACGGGGGTAGGGTGGAGAGATGGGAAGGAGAAAAGAAGAGAAGGGTAAGAAGCAGAGGAGGGTGGGCGAGGACAGGAGATGAAAGAGAATGGGAAGCAGAGTAGAAGAAGAGGGTAGAAAAAAGAAAGAAGAAGTAAACAGGAAGAAGAAACGAGAGGAAGAGGAAGAAGAAGAAGAACAAGTAAATGATGATGAATAAGAAGATGAAGAAGTAGAAGAACAAAAGAAGAAAAAAAAAACACACACACACAAAGAGAAAACCAAAGAAAGAAGGAGAAGGACGGCGATAAAAGGGAGAGGCAAGGGAGACGCCGATGAAGCAACGGAGCATGACGTGAGGAAGACCCACGCGGCTGCACGCAAACTCCAGAGGGCGAATCCAGGCGCATTTAAACGCTTGGGGAGGGGCGGGGGGTATGCGGGGGAGAGGGGACAGGGGAGGAGAGGGAGGGGGGAGAGGGAGGGGGAGAGGGGAGGAAGGGGATAGGGGGTGAGGGAGAGGGAGGATGGGGGTGAAAAGAGAAAGAAAAGTGAGGAAAGGGAGACGGGGGTAGGTAGGGGGGATGGAGGAAGGGAGGAAGAAGCGGAGAAAGGCTAGTGGGTTAGAGGAAGACGAAAGGAGAGGGGAGGAGGGGGATGGACAGAGAAAGAAAAGTGGGGAGGGAGGAGAGGGGAGATGGGAGATGGGAAGAGGGAGG
>NW_028234443.1:16131310-16134613 GCF_977035675.1 Penaeus japonicus
TATTATTATCAACATTATCATTTGCACCATCATTGCTTGTAGCATAAGCATCAATATTATCATTATCATTGCTATCATTATCAGTGTTGTTATCGTTGTTAGTAACGTACCAAAGAAGAGAAACAAACAGACACTCGTCACAATCGACCTAACCAAGCCTTTCCGCTTCCTCTTCCTCTCCCCCCCCCCTCTCCTTCCCCCCCCTCTCCTCTCCCCATCCCTTCTCCTCCCCCTTTCTCCTCCCATTTTCTCCCCTTGCCCCACCCTTCCCTCCCCATCTCGCTCTTTCTTCCCTGTACCCCCTCCACTTTCCCTCCATTTCCTCCACCCTCCCCTCCCCCTCTCCCCCTTTCTTCCCCCGTATCCCCTCCCCTACCTCCTCCACCTTTCCCACCACTTCCTCCACCCTCCCCTCTCCCCCTCCCCCTCCTCCTCCTCCACCTGCAGTCACCAATAACCCATTAACCTTCCCGATGCACTGAGATAATTACAGGTAATCGCTCTTAAGAGGACAATTAACGGCAGGCAAAGGTCGACTCCAGGTGTACTTAGCGCTTGGGAGATAAAGGCATCTTTGGATCCGATTAGAGAAGGAGGAGAGGGAGGATGAAGAAGAGGAAAGAGGGAGATGGGAGACGGAGAGAAGAAAGAAGGAAGGGAGGAAGGAAGGAGGGAAGGAAGGAAGGAGGTAGCGAGGGGAGGAAGGAGGAAGGGAGGAAGAGAGAGGGAAATAAGAGTAGGGAGGGAGGGAGGGAGGAAGAGAGAGAGAGAGAGAGAGAGAGAGAGAGAGAGAGAGAGAGAGAGAGAGAGAGAGAGAGAGAGAGGGGGGAAGAGAGAGAGAGAGAGAAAGAAAGAGAGAGAGAGAGAGAAGGAATGAAAAAGAGAGAGAGAGAGAGAGAGAAAAGGAATGAAAGAAGAAAGAGAGCGAAAGACCGAATGATCTTATATCTTAAAATAACATCAAAACAACGCATCCTTGTACGCTGCCTCTCACCCTCGAATGCTTGCACATGACATTGCTTGCGAAGACAAACAAAAACAAATAGAAAAAAAGGGCCGCGCAGTTACGCAATACGGACCTGCGCGCGACCGTAGAAAATGCGAATCTACATCCCAGAAGTTTAATTCCTTTCATTTTCGTCTCTCTTCTTTTCGTTCTCTCACTTCTTTCTCTCCCTCTTTCTCTCTTCCTATCTATCTGTCTCTCGCCGTCATTCCCCACCCGTGTCCTTAGGAGGGTCTTAAGAAGGGACTAGAATTATTAGCCGCGAGACCCAGTGACCGGGCTAGTGGGTCGACTGAAAATCGTTACTACGACCCGGAGTTAAAGACGATAGTTCCGCCCAGGATAGGTGGAGGAGGAGGAGGAGGAGGAGGAGGAAGAGGAGGAGGAGGAGGAGGGGAAGGAGGAGGAGGAGGGGAAGGAGGAGGAGGAGGAGGAGGAGGAGGAGGAGGAGGAGGAAGGGAAAAAAAAGAGGAGGTTTTGAAAAGGTAGTTAAAGTAGGAGGGGAAGGATGTGTGTGGGAGTGAAAGTAGGTTAAAGATAGAAGTGAAAGAGAGAGAGAGAGAGACGGGAGGGGGGGGGGAGAGGAGGAGAGGAGGAGTGAGAGAGAGCTGTACTAGAGGAGAGAGGAGGACTACAGGAGGAGGAGAGATTTGTATGTAGGGGAGACGAGAGTGATGAGTGTGTGAACCGTGAGTGCAGTGAGTGTGTGTCAGCTGTAAAGTGAGTGAGTGAGAGAGGAGGAGGAGGAGGAAGGAAAGAAAATTAAGAGGAAGAAGGGGCGTGAAAGACTGAAAAGGAAGAGGAGGAAACGGGCTTCCTTTGACTGACACCTCATTGATATAGTGCAGGAGGACAGGAAGAGGAGTAGGAGGAGATGGAGAAAGAGGAGGAAGAGGGCGAGGAGACGGGGGAGGACGTGGAGGAGGAGGAGGAGGAGGAGGAGGGGAAAGGGGGATGGGGAGGAGGAGGAGGAGGAGGAATAGGGGGAGTGGGGGAGGAGGAGGAGGAGGAGGAGGAGGAGGAGGAGGAGGAGGTGGGGGATGAAGAAGAAGAAGAAAAAAAAAAGAAGAGGAGGAGGAGGAGGAGGAGAAGGAGAAGGATGGGGAGGGGGAAGAGGCGGAAGAGGAAGAGGAGGAGAAGCGGAGACAAGAGCAGGTTGGGGATGAAGAATAAGAAGAGGAAGAAGAGGAAAAGAAGGAGAAGGAAGGAGAAGAAAAAAAAAAGAAGAAGAGGGAGCAAAGAAGTAAGAGAAATGAAAAGAGGTATATTATTTATAAAGAGTTATATATTTTTGATTGTAGATGATCTTGCCACAATGAACAGTGATATGATTATTGAAGGACGAGCAGGAGGAAACGAGCCTCCTTCCAAGACCCCAGTGACCCAGTTCTTCGGCCGTTGCATAAGTCGAGGGGGAAAGAGAGCGAGATGGAAGGCCCTGGGAGAATCTACGGCCTGACGGGGATGGGGTAGGGGGTGGGGGTGGGGTGTGGGAGATCTTAAAGTGAGGTAGGCCTATTTCTGGCCTTTTTTTCTCGGCTGGCGTAGAAAAAAAGAAAATGTATGAATGGGACTTGGACAACTTCATTGCGGCGAGAGATTGTAATCGCCGCGTTTTGAATTATATCTTCGTCAGAATTTGACATGGATTACATTTTTTTTCCTGCATATATATTCGTAATATCTTCTTTTAGAATATAATTTCTTCAAAATCTCTCAGAAGAAACACACACAAACACACGCACACACACACACACACACACACACACACACACACACACACACACACACACATACACACACACACACACACACACACCACCCACAACCACCCACACACACACACTACACACACAGACACATACACATAAACATCACACACATTACACATATACATATTATATACGATCACTCACACATCATCACAGCAACACACACACACACACACACACACACACACATATTTAGAGTAAAGAACAATACGTAAATAAATAAACAATCAATGAATAAATAATAATAACAAACGAAAAAAAAAGGAAATTAAAATACTCCATATATTCACCAATATGACAATTAACAAAATCCCTATAAGGAATCCGCTTAAGTGTGCAATCGGTGTCCTTTCTCTGAGACTCTTCAGCGCCGTAGCTCCTCCTCAAGCACCTTCTTAGCTCTTAAGTGACAAAGAGGACCATTTAAGGAAACACTTCATGCCCTTCGGTGGCGCCTCTTGATGGAATATCTGTTTCTTTTTTCTCTCTCTTTTTTTTCGGGGGGGTGGGGGGTCTCATTAGTGG
>NW_028234443.1:16134713-16137213 GCF_977035675.1 Penaeus japonicus
AGAGAGAGAGAGAGAGAGAGAGAGAGAGAGAGAGAGACAGAGAGAGAGACAGAGAAAGAGAGAGAAAGAGAGAGAATGAGAGAAACCCGATGAATCCGATAAACATATAAACAAACGAACAAACAAACAGACAAACACATACGCCAAAACGACACCGAGGAGTCCTATACACGGGGTCACGCATGCGGTGGATAACAAGATCAACTACAGCGGTAATGACAGCACTTGTGGCCATGGTCGGGGTAAGGGGGTGGGGGTGGGGGAGGGGAAGAGAAGAGGGGGAGGGGAAGAGAAGGGGGAGGGGGGGAGGGGGAGGGGAAGAGAAGAGGGGGAGGAGGGAAGGGGATAGTAGAGCGGGGAGAGGATAGATGGAGAGGATGAAGAGGTGAGGGAAGGAAGAGGGGGAGAGTGGGAGGGGGGGGCCGAGAAGAGGGGAAGAGGAGAGGAAAGGGGAGGGAGAGGGGGAAGTTAGAGAGGAGGAGGGGGAGTGATGAGGAAGGGGAGGTTAGAGAGGAGGAGGGGGAGCGAAGAGAAAGGAAGAGGTTAGAGAGGAGGAGGGGGAGAGGGGAGGGAGAGGGAGAGGGAGAAAAGGTGGATAGAGAGGAAGGGGAGGGGGAGAAGATAAGAAAAGAAAGGGTAGGGGGAGGGGTTAAATAGAGAACCGATGCGAGAAAGTTTGAAAGGGAGAAGGGGGAAGGTTAAGTCAAGGAGAGCAGGGGGAGAGAAGGAAGCCCTCTGGTCGGCTTGGAGGAGGAAAAAGAGGAGAGAAGGGGGGAAGATGTGGAAATGAGGAGGAAGAGGACAAAGAGTAGGAAGAAGAAGGAGAAAAAGGAGAGGGGGAAGGATCGCAAGGGGAGGAGGGGAGAGAAAGCCAAATTACCATCTTCTAGAGTAGGGGAGGAGAGAGGAGGGGGCGGGGGCGGAGGAGAGTGTGAGGAACAGGGGAGGGGGGAGGTACAATGGTGGGGAGGGGGGAGGGTTGTATCGTGAAGAATGTGTGAATGGAGTCAGAAAAACAAGAGTGGTGAATGAAGTACTGTGGTGAGATGTTGCCACCATCACCCTGTCACTACCATTTTCCAAACAACCTTCCCTTGTCACCACTACCATAACCACTAACCCTAACCTAACTCCAACCATCACTGCAACCTATCGACCAAAAACAACCATAAAAGTACCAACCATAGTAAAAGCTTCATTCACTATTCCATTCACTATTCTCTCCCGTGGCACCATACTGCACCATCCCACTAATTTAATTCATCTGTTCCGCTTGTTGAACGTCAAGAGGGGGGATCAAGTGGCAAATGAAAAGTACATGTGTAATTGTATGCAAATTAATATCAATATGAAGGAGCACTCTGGAACACTTATCACTCTTCTCGTTACGAATCTGTGCCTAAGGGCGTCGCTGGTGACAAATACACGCAAACATACGCGGATTACGCACACTTTCTCACACACACACACACACACACAAACACGTACACTGTCAGACAAACACGTACAGAAATACTTTAACAAACGCACACGTATCTAAATACATAAAAACTATACAGATACAGATATACACAGACATACACAAGCGCGTATAGAGACAGACACACAGACATATAAATACACACGTACACATGAACACACACACACACACACACACACACACACACACACACACACACATACACATACACACACACACACACACATACACACACACAGACGGAGACCTACTCACACAGACGGAGACCCATTCACACGCACTCCCGAATCCCAAACATACAGCCTCCCACATATGCGTGCTTGTAACAAGACAAGCCAACAAGCACACAGACCAGCCAGGCATCGAGGGGGATGGGGGGGGGCAAAGAGGAGCGCGTAAAGTACAGCTTCCTTTCTGTAATGGGCCCTCCCCTCCCCTCCCCCCCTACTCTATCTTCTGAGGGTGAGGGAGGAGAGAGGCGAGGGTAAGAGGAGTGAGGGGGAAGAGAGGGAGTGAGGGGGGAGGGAGGGAGTGATAGGGTAATGGGGAGGAAGGGGTGGGGGGGAAGGGAGTAAGGGAATGAGAGAGAGAGACAGGTTAAGAGGGTAAGAGGATGAGGGACTGAGGGAGAGGGAGTTAAGGGTAAGGTGACGAAGAGAAAAAAATGGGAAAGGAGGAAGAAAGATGGAGAGGGGACAGAAAGTGAGGGTAGGCTGAGGGAAGGATAAGGAGTGGAAGGGAAAGGAGAAGGGGAAGGAGAGGAAGGAGAGGGAGTGAGGGGAAGGCTGAGGGGAAGGGGAAGGAGAGGAAAGAGAGGGAGGGAGGGGAAGGCTGAGGGGACGGGGAAGGAGAGGGAGTAAGGGGAAGGCTGAGGGGAAGGGGAAGGGAGGGGAGAGTATGGGAGGAAGCTGCCTGAGGGGAAGGGGGGGAAAGGAGAGGGAGTAGGTAAGGGGGACGGATAAGGAGATGGGAGTAAGGGGAGTGCTGAAGGGGGAAAGGGTTTTTTAAAAGCGGGGTAAA
>NW_028234443.1:16142213-16144713 GCF_977035675.1 Penaeus japonicus
CACTATTAATCTACTCAAACAACACACTACTTAATTACAACTCCAACACTGACTTTTGCAATTTAAGTTAGCAAGAAATACCCAACATACTAAACACACACATACAGAGTGGGAGTGCAAGAAAAATATGTAGATGGAGAAGTGAGAGAGAGAGAGTGAGAGGAGATAGAAGGTTAATAGAGAGGGGAGAGAGAGAGATAAGCGTGAGAGAGAGAGAGCGAGCGTGGATGAGAGAAGAGAGAGAGAGAGAGAGAGAGAGAGAGAGAGAGAGAGAGAGAGAGAGAGAGAGAGAGAGAGAGAAAGCGAGAGAGAGCAAGAGCGAGAGAGAGAAAGAAGAGAATTTCCTGACCTCCACGAGAAAACAAGAGAAACAGAAAACAAATCTGACCTTAATCCGACGCAACACGTTTTCTTTGTTTTGATTTTTCCTTCCCAGAATCGGGTGAAGAAAACGAGTTATCTCTCTATTGGTGTCGAATGTGCATTCAAAAGGTTTACTTATGTATTTTCCCTTCCCTTCCCCTTCCCCTACTTCTTTTTCTTTCTTTTCCTTGCCTTTCCTCTCCCCTCCCCTCCTCTCTTCCTCTCCCCTTCTCACCTCCTCCCCTCCACACCTTCCCTCCCTCTCTCCTTCTTCTCTCCTCACCTTCCCTCCTTCTCTCCTCCCCTCCTCTCCTTCTCTCCCCTTCTCACTTCTCACCTCCTTTACCCTCCCCACCCCTTCCATCCTCTCCCCTTCTCCCCTTCTCACCTCCTCCCCTCCACACCTCCCCTTCACACCTTCCCTCCTCTCCCTCCTCTCCTTCCTTCCCTCCCTCCCTTCCTCCCTCCCTTTCCCCCTATGCCTTTCTCCCTCACCTTCCTTCCCACTCCTTCACTTTTCCCCCCATGACGTCACACCCTTCGCCGCTATGACGTCACCGTGAGGTCACCACTTGAATACGTCTCGCACACGACATTCAACTTTCCCCTCCCCCACACTTACTCTCACCCCCCGCCCCCCCTCCCTCCTCACACACACCCATCGAGTTGTTCTCCTTGATTAGGTCAATTGTTCACGGCGGCGCGTTGGCCAATGAACTCTGTGTCCCTCCCCTTGAACAATGAACGCGTAAGAGTATGGACGAACGGTGAACACGCGCCAACAGCTTCTAACATAATTTTAACAATGTTCTAAATATGGACTGCTTAAATAGTTCGTGCATGTTAGTATAGTCTTAATTCTAACAATGTAGAGTATGCCCATATAGTTTGTTGTATAATTGGCCTGTGCAGTTTGTTAACTTGTATAACAATGTACACATGAAGAACAGGCCTAAACAATGTTAATTTCTAACAATGTGCACTTATGCAAAAGGCCTACACAGTTATCTAATTTCTAAAAATGTATTAACGCACTAGAAGACTAAATAGTTTGTTAATCTTATTATATGCAATTTCCCTTCAGAAAGAAGTAGATAATGAAAGAAGGAAGAAGATAGCGAAAAATAAAAAAGAACGTTACGAAAGAAGGAGAAAGAAAATGAACGAAGAAAAAAGATAGCGGAAGAAAGAAGAAAAGGGTGAAAGCGGGAAGAAGAAAGAAGCAAAGAGCACGAAGCAAGGAACAGGTGACAATGTGTCTTCACTGAACACGTAATCAATTGAGAACAATAATTACGATGACGAAGGTGGCCAAGGTGTGGGGGGAGGAGGAGGAAGACGAGGAGGAGGAGTAGGAGGAGGAGGAGGACTTCAGGGCTGTCTTAGAGGAGGAGTACGGGGAGGAGGAGAGGAGGAGGAGGTGGAGGGGGAGTGAGGGAGGAGGAGGAGGAGGAGGATGGAAGCTGGAGGAGAGGTGGAGGAGGAGTGGAGGAGGAGGAGAAGACGTGGAGAGGAGTAGGGATGAGGAGGAGGAGGAGGAGGGGGGTGAAGGAGGAGAGGGTGGAGGCGGAGGAGCGAGGGGGAGGAGAGGAGAACGGAGAGGAGAAGGGGAGAGGAGGAGGAGGAGGAGGAGGGGGATGAGGAGGAGGAGGAGGGGGGAGAAGAGAGCGGGGTAAAGAAGAAGAGAGAGGAAGCGAGGAGAGGAGGAGAGGAGGAGGAGGAAGTGAGAGGAGGAGGAGGAGGAGGAGGAGGAGGAAGGAGGAGGAGGGGGATGAGGGAAGAGGGAGGGGGTGAGAGGGGAGGGGGAGGGGGAGGGGGGAGGGGAGGGGAGGGGGGCAGGGGAGAGGGAAACAACGGAGGAGGAAAAAAAGTGCTTGGGGTATGGTGCGGAGAAGAAGGTTAATGCTTCTCACCCCAATTCTTCTCTCAAAAGGAGGAATAAGCCTTTAGTCGGCCCGCTTCCGAGAAGATAAGATCTCCTAAAGGAGGTGAAGAAGAAAAGAAAATATGCCAGATATAATAATAAAAATACTGATACTAACTCGCCCACGCCGCAGCTGCCCAATGATTCCTCCAGAAGAAAAAGCAAGAAGAAGAAAATCACCTAATACCCAGATTGAACTCCCCGCACCCACCA
>NW_028234443.1:16149713-16152213 GCF_977035675.1 Penaeus japonicus
GAACTACTAAGGGGAAAGCAAGACGCATTCTGGTCACGTCGATTTGGACATCCCTGCAGAAACTATTACCAAGGGGAGTGGGGTGAGGAGGGAGGGTGGGAGGGAGGGAGGGAGGGAGGGAGGGAGGGTGAGAGGGAGAGGAGGAGAGATATTGAAAGGAGGAGGGAAAAGAAAGACGGGGAGAGGGAGGAGAGAGAGGGAGTGGAGGAGGGAAAAGAAAGAGGGGGGAGGGAGAGGGAGAGAGAGGGGGAAAGGGAGAGGGGAGAGAGAGGGAATGGAGGATGGAAAAGAAAGAGGGGGAGAGTAAAGGGAGAGGGATAGGGGGAGAAGGGGAAGAAAGGAAAGAGAGATTGGCGCGGGAGGAGAAAGGATAAGGAAGTGGGGGCAAAAGAGGGGAGAATTGGGGAAGAAGTGAAAAGATAGGGGGATCGGAAAGAGGATAAGAGGAGGAACGAAGGACACGGGAGAGAGGAGAGGCAGAAGAAAGAGGGAGAAGAGAGGGAGAGGGAAAGATTGAGATGGGTGTGCAGAGGAGAGGGGAAGAGGGGTAGGTGAGGGGAGAGGGAGCAGAGGTAGAGGTTTTTGTGCAACGACATGTGCTTGTGCGAGTGTAAACAAGCAGGTCTGTTTATGTATTTGCGTCTTCTTTCTGTCACTAACTCTCACGCTCTCGCTCTCGCTCTCTCTCTCTCTCTCGCTCTCTCTCCTTCTCTTTCTCCTTCTCCATCTCCATCTCCATCTCCATCTCCATCTCCATCTCCATCTCCCTCTCCTTCTCCATCTCCCTCTCTCTATTTCTCTTTTTTTCATTCATGACAATGGATATGCTGCGCCTGGCAAGTAAATCCTATAAACTTTAATCTCCGTTTCACAATATCTAGCGGTTCCTTCACCATCGATCGTATCTTCATAATCAAACAATAATAATAACAATAATCATCATCATCATCATAATAATAATAATAATAAATAATAAAAGATAATAAAAAATCTCTTGGAATGCAAAAGTCACGAGTCAACGATCTTGATAACATTGTTCAAGACACGTTTAAGGCCACGTTGTTTTAGTCCAAGACTCGTGTTCAATGTCTTGGGAGAGGACACAGTAAATCAACTTCTTTGTTTGTGTCTTTGTTCTGAATCAAAACCTCGTTATTTGTCGTTGAGTTTTGACGTTAAGTATTGATCCAAAGAGGAAAGTGAAATTGATTAGCAAGAAAAAACGGGATTCAGTTGGTTTAATCGTAATTCGATTTACTTCAAGGTAATGTAAGAAGTAAATTGGTCTCTAAAACAATTTGTGATGGTTTCTAAATCAATGTATAGTGTGTTGCTGGTCTCGAAAACAACACCGGTACGCGTTGGTTTCCAGATGAACTTTCTCTGGTCTCGGAAGTAATATGTTTGTCTCTAAAGCAAGATGCATAAACTCATCTTTAAACCAACATGCATTGGTCTCTAAAACAACATACATTAGTATCGAAAATAACATGGACCCTGGTGTCTAAAGTAACATGAATTGTCACTATAGCAACATACAGCAGCCTCAAAAACAACATAACTAAAACACAACATGATTCCTCCAGAAAAGGTGAAGGTCACAAGATGGCGTCTAAACTTAAGATCTTCTGTTTTGAAAAATGAAAATTCTGAAAACTTTTCTTAAGTCGAGTGTCTTCTGTGGGTCGTTAACTATTTGGCATTCATTACAGCCTTCTAAAATTTTCGCATTTTACTTGTTCGCATTATAATCGTCATTATCTTATTTATTTTTGTTATTTTTGTTATCATAAGTATTAGTATCATTATTATTTTAGTTATTCATATTAGCATTAGCATTATCATTAGTAGTATTATCATGATCATCACCATCAGTATTATTATCATAATAATCATGATTATCATAATTATGCCTATTATCATTACAGCAATCATCATCATTATTATCATTACTACTACTACTATTATTATTACCATTATTAAAACTATAAATAGCACTATCATCATCATCATTATCATAATCATTACTATCACTATCATCATCATCATGACAGCTATTACCATCATTATCGCAGTCATCACCAATAGTAGTTGTAGCTGACGTATTTTAAGATTGTGTCTTTATGGAACTATTGCAAATGCGCACGTTATCAGCCCTCATTAAGCCTTCATTATCCGGCATTGATTGTTCCTTCTCTGTTTTCAGAACTGCTTTTCCCTTTAATTTATCATTCTTGATAATCAGTATATAAGTAATAGTAGTAGTAGTAGTAGTAGTAGTAGTAGTAGGAGTAGGAGTAGGAGTAGGAGTAGGAGTAGGAGTAGTAGTAGTAGTACTCACTTCTCCCTCTCCTTTTACTCTCGCCCTCCCTCCCTCCCTCCCTCCCTCCCTCTCCCTCTCCCTCTCCCTCTCCCTCTCCCTCTCCCTCCCTGCCTACTTCCCTCCCTCTCCCCCCTCCCTCTCCCTCCCTCCCTCTCCCTCCCTCTCTCTCTCTCTCCT
>NW_028234443.1:16159713-16164713 GCF_977035675.1 Penaeus japonicus
AATGTGTGTGTGTGTGTGGGCGTGTGTGTGGGCGTGTGTGTGTGGGCGTGCGTGCGTGTGTGTGTGTGTGTGTGTGTGTGTGTGTGTGTGTGTGTGTGTGTGTGTGTGTGTGTGTGTGTGTGTGTGTGTGTGTGTGTGTGTGTGTGTGTGTGTGTGTGTGTGTGTGTGTGTGTGTGTGTGTGTGTTTCCGAGTACATGTGTGGGACCATACATGTGTGAATGTGTTCCCGATCGACGAACCCATTCAGAACACCTGTCGACTGAACGACCCACCCACCCTTACCATCAATTCCCCACAGCACTAGACCCCCTCCCCCTCTCCTCAAATTCGCCCTATTTTCATTTCATTCGTTAGCAATTGAGATTCTCACCTCCATGCAACGTAATTAAGTTAAGCCGTCCTGCGTTGCATCTTTTTGGTTTGAATCTTTCTCTCTTTTTCCCCTTTTGTTTATTGTTTTTTTTCTTTGTCTTTTACTTTTGTTCTGTCTTTGCATTTCCCTTGCTGTCTATTTGGTCTGCCTGAATGTCTGTTTGTTTGGTTAACTTCGTGTTTCTTTGTATGTCTGTTTGTTTGTCTATCTCTTCCTTCCACTGTCTCTGCCTCTCTCTCATTTTATTTCTCTCATTTTCTCGTTCTCTTTTTCATGTTTTCATTTTCTCTCTCTCCTTCTACTTCTCCTTCTCCTTCTCCCTCTCCCTCACCCTCACTCTCAGCCTCCCCCTCCCCCTAACCCTCCCCCTCACCCTCTCCCTCACCCTCTCATTCGCTCATTCACTCACTCTCCCCCGGCATGTGTTAGTTAATGCCCGGTGTGTGTGAATGTGAGCGGAGGAGAGCGCGCGTGCACACATGTCCGTATGTGCGTGCGTGGGCCTAATTTTCTCTGTATGCAAGACAAAGATAAGCACGCATCCACACCACACGCGCTAACTATACGTGTATCCCGTCCTATCACCCCCTCCCCCCCATTCTGACCGCCCCCCCCCTTCCTAACGACTCTCCGTGTTGGTCCTCCGAAACGACCCTCCCCCCCTCATCCCCCCTCTACAGCGACCCTCATCCCCCCTACAGCTCATTACTTCCACTGTCCCCTACTCCGCCACAGGAACTAATAACATTTTGTCTTTTCTTCCCCCTCCTCCTGTCCTGTCCTGTCTTGTCCTGTCATGTCCTCTCCTTTCCTCTCCTTTCCTCTCCTCCTCCTCCTCCTCCTCCTCCTCCTCCTCCTCCTCCTCCTCCTCCTCCTCCTCCTCCTCCTCCTCCTCCTCTTCTTCTTCTTCTCTCCTTCTCCTCTTCTCCCCTCCTCTTCTTCTCTCCTCCTCCTCTTCTCTCCTCCTCTTCTTCTCTCCTCCTCTTCTTCTCCCCCCCTTTTCTTCTCTCCTCCTCTTCTCTCCTCCTCCTTTTCTCTCCTCTCTCTTCCCCTCGCCTCGCCTCGCTTCTCTTCCCCTCCCCTCCCCTCCCCTCCCCTCCCTCCCATCCCCTCCCCACCCCATCGCTCGCCCCTCCTCCAAGGAGTTAATTTTACTCGGGAGGAATTTCTTATATCGCTTTTATGGAAAGACTCGACAGCTGATTATTGCTCATTTCCACTGCAACCTCGGTCGTAAACAAAGAAGTCTTCTTCTTCTTGTATCTATTTATCTATCTATCTATTTATTCACCTATATATCTATTTACCTATCTATCTATCCATCTGTCTGTAAGTGAGTGAGTGAGCGAGTGAGAGAGAGAGAGAGAGAGAGAGAGAGAGAGAGAGAGAGAGAGAGAGAGAGAGAGAGAGAGAGGGAGAGAGGGAGAGAGGGAGAGAGGGAGAGAGAGAGGGAGAGAGTGAGAGTGAGTAAGTGAGTGAGAGAGTAAGTAGTGAGCGAGTGAGTAGTGAGACAGACAGTGAGTGAGTGAGTGAGAGTAAGTAGTAAGTAAGTGAGTAGTGAGTAGTGAGTGTGAGAATAAGTAGTGAGCGAGTGAGTAGTGAGAAAGTGAGTGAGTGAGTGAGTGAGTGAGTGAGTTGATGCATCCTTTAAATCAAACTACGTTCCATAAAGCAACACACACATACACATTCACACACACACACACACACACACACACACACACACACACACACACATATACACACACAAATAAACAAACAAACATGTAAACACAGGAACACGCTCATCTTATAAATGATTCCCACTTGATAGCAGTGCACCAGCCCCCCCTCTCCTCCCCCTATCCCCTACCCCACCGACAGTACATAGAGGCGATAATAGGTAAGGTTAATGTTGAAAAAATGAACTATGTGACATAAACATGTGTGCATAGGTTAGTCCAGTTATGCATGGCAGTTAGAGCCACTATATGTCTGTCTGTCTGCATGTTTGTCTGACTGGCTGGCTGACTGATTGTGTGTCTGTGTGTCTGTCTGTTTGTCTGACTGGCTGGCTGACTGACTGTGTGTCTGTGTGTCTGTCTGTCTGCCTGTTTGTCTGACTGGCTGGCTGACTGACTGTGTGTCTGTGTGTCTGTCTGTCTGTCTGTCTGTCTGCCTGCCTGCCTGCCTGCCTGCCTGCCTGCCTGCCTGCCTGCCTGCCTGCCTGCCTGCCTGCCTGCCTGCCTGCCTGCCTGCCTGCCTGCCTGCCTGCCTGCCTGCCTGCCTGCCTGCCTGCCTGCCTGCCTGCCTGCCTGCCTCCCTGCCTGCCTGCCTGCCTGCCTGCCTGCCTGCCTGCCTGCTTGCCTGTCTCCCACTTTGTCTGATTATATGTCTGCCCGTTCCGTGGATCTAATCTAGTAAGAGTCAAATCTACCAAGGACCTAATCTACCAAACCCACGAGTGTATCTATTCCCATGTCCGATCCTATCATTCCATCTCTCAATTTTCCTTTTTCCGTCTTTTCTGTTATATTTCGCTCTATTCCATTATTCTCTACGTTAGTAAAGGGCACAAAAGGTAATAAAAAGAGCCAGTGATATACTTTTCCTCTCTTTATGCCAATCGAATGTAAAAAAAACGCGTAGAGAGAGAGAGAGAGAGAGAGAGAGAGAGAGAGAGAGAGAGAGAGAGAGAGAGAGAGAGAGAGAGAGAGAGAGAGAGAGAGAGAGAGAGAGAGAATCACCCTTTCCCTCCCCTCATACTAAAAACCAACGTATTCCCTCCTTCCCAACATCCCACATCTATCTCCCTCTCCCTCTCCCTCACTCTTACCCTTACCCTCTCCCTCTCCCTCTCTCTCACCCTTTCCCCCATCAACCCTCGCACCCCTTCGCCCCTATCGACCCCCCCATGACCCCACTTAACCCCCCCCCCCCCGCATCTTCTAATGAGTGGGCGGAGACCCTCTGAACGAATGTAAAATAGGCCCAAATGACCATCAAAGCCATCTACATTCGTCATTTCCTCAGTGCGGAGCAGACAGCTGATTATGGCTGTCCTGTCCCTTGTCTGGGCGTGGGTGGGGGGGAGGGGCGTGGGTGGGGGGGAGGGGCGTGGGTGGGGGGAGGGGCGTGGGTGGGGGGAGGGGTGTGGGTGGGGGGTGTGTGTGTGTGTGTGTGTGTGTGTGTGTGTGTGTGTGTGTGTGTGTGTGTGTGTGTGTGTGTGTGTGTGTGTGTGTGTGTGTGTGTGTGGAAGAGGGAGAAGGAGAGAGGAAGAGGGAGAACGAAGACAGAAAGAGAGAAAGAAAGAGAGAAAGAGAGGGGAGGGAAAGGGAGAGGGAGAGGGAGCGAGAAAAAAAAGAAAGAGGGGGATTTTAGAAACATTAATCTCAAAGGGTCTCTGTTGAATAATTAAATTTCACGTCTAATTAAATACCGGTCATGTCGAAGAGCACTGTCAGCAAACCCCATAAAATAACATATCCAGACAAGGATTTATCTACCACACATGTGCAAATTTTTACTCAAAAATATTACTCTTTAAAATTCAAGACTTCTAAAACGTCCTGAAATTACTCTCTTGAGAAAATATAAATAATTAAACCAAAGCAGAGGCTATAAAGCACAACAAACAAAATCAAATCTATCACAAATCATTAAAACAAAAGTAAAGAACCAGCAAGCAAACACACACAACCCCCCCCCGCCCAGCCATAACAAAGATAGAAAACGGGATCCATCAACCTGCCTCCGTTTTCTTTCCCATGAACGAGATAAAAACACAAGGGAAAGCGCCCCTTATCTCCCTCCTCCATAAAGACCTTCTCCTTTGTCCACAGAGATAGATAATGTGAAGAAACAATATCGACATAGGTACATTAGCGATAGGCCTACCTGTTCCAGCCCGAGGTCTCATGGGGGAAGGGAGGTTTGTTGTCCGTTGGATTGTTTTCAGGTTCGGTCGACAGAAACCTGCTTGTTATGCTGCATGTCCTTTGGTAAATTTGTATCTTGTTGCATAGATTATGTATGTATATATGTATATATATATGTGTGTGTGTGTGTGTGTGTGTGTGTGCGTGTGTGCGTGTGTGTGTGTGTGTGTTTGTGTGTGTGTGTGTGTGTGTGTGTGTGTGTGTGTGTGTGTGTGTGTGTGTGTGTGTGTGTGTGTGTGTGTGTGTGTGTGTGTGTGTGTGTGTGTGTGTGTGTGTGTGTGTGTGTGTGTGTCTGTGTCTGTGTGTGTGTGTGTGAGAAAATCTTGTGAGAAAATCTCTTAGGACTACTAAGACCACTCCTTCAAGAATATAGACCCTTTTGTACGTTAATAACAACCAGTCATATAAAACAGCAAAAATAATCACAGACTAAACAAATAAAAAAAAATCACGATGAAAAAAAGGTCACTAACTCCTTTATGAACTTCACCAGGTCAAAATAGATCCCTCGGGAACACTTGTAACTGTAACTCCTCTTAATCTTTCCCTTCTCTCTTCCATTGCCATAATTCATGTTTGATATAAAAAGGACTTTGATGCATTGCCCTGATCCCTGGAACACGGTTATAATAGTTGTGATGTTGGAATGTTGAGGAGTGGTAGGAATAGTAATAATAGTAGCAATCATAGTTTTGTTGTGGTGGCAGGA
>NW_028234443.1:16174713-16177213 GCF_977035675.1 Penaeus japonicus
AATACAAAAAATCTTTGATAATTAATCATCACTGTAATCAACATAATGTTAGGAAACAACATGGAAATAACAAAACGACAATAGCATTATTGAACACCAATAAAAGTTTGAAGTAATTAAACAATTATAAAACTAGAATCTATATAATTAAAAACAAAGAATGGAAATCACAATACAGCTCTACTACCACTGACACAATCGAGTAATTAAAATGAGACCTTTATTGTTACATCATCATACTATCAGCTGATGTCACGTGGCATATCATCTCTACGAAATTCACTCACTGATAAAGGTCAAAATGTACGCAAAACGCTGTTAGTAAAGGGAGCCATGCGAAAAATTGAATATACTGTTATAAATTCTGTTAATAATCCACTTCATCTGATGTAACCAAAAATGATTTATTATTTATGAATATTTACAGATGCAAATCACTGACATTGTTGAAGCACGGTTGATCAATGAAAAAGAAAATAACGAAATAAAATCCTGATGTGTCCAATTGATGTCATCACCTGAACGCCCTCGCATGTTACATTCACCCTTGACCTAGCATGACCTGACAAGAGAAATCTTCCCAGGATCCAAGTAGATTTTGATAATAAAAAAATACATACCACTATAAAACAAAAACATTGATCCTTACCTTACGGAGGAAATCAATAAACCACAGAGAGACTTCGAAGAAAGAACACTCGCGGGTATAAAAGGGAAACGATTAGCTCTATCGACAGAGACCCCGTCACTACCACAGTCTCATTGATACTGAAGAGACAAGACCAGGACGAGCTTTGGAGGAACGAGCGAAAGAATCGCGCATGTGCAAACTCATCGCTCACTCGACGAATATACTTATCAGAAATTTTACTTATTCCGATTCGTAAAAATAAACTGCGACTTACTATCTAAATGAATAGTAATTACATATTAATATCCCATACATTTCAATTAAATAAATAATAAAAGATTGAGGAATGATTATGATATAAGTATATACTTTCCGAAATGAAGTTCGTACGTTCACTCACCCGGCATATAAGCGCCGCCCACATGACCATATTTGGAAAGGCGAGCGTTGCGGTTGCCATTCACTCAATCATTTCTCTAGATATATGTAGGTCAATAGAATTTTTTGAAAAATCATCGTCCAAGATCAATACTGTAGTAAATACCTGGCGGTATGAATCCATGTGTGAATATTGGAACATTTTACAAGTTGACATCAAGTGGATATGACCGATTAGCTTTACGTCATAGTGACGTCACAGGCCGGAACAATTCGTAGACTCCATCCCATAGGTGATGTCACCTTTATTACCAACAAGGTGACTGATAACACACCGAACCTATATTTTCATGTCAATGACTAATGTTTCATACTGATTTTCAGGTAAATCTCTAATCAAATATTATAAAATCATGTTAAACAGCAGGTTGTACTATGAAGAAATTCCACAAATGTCCTAATTGGTAACTGTATTTAACCTGAGATCTCCCTTTCGGAAGTGAAACGGAAGCTGGGAATTATACGTCATTTTCTACCTAAAGAGCAGCACGCGCCGGGACGTTTATGGCATTATACTTATCGGTTTAGAGGTGCGAATAGGTGTCTAGTCAATTGATAAATAATGCTGTATTTTCAACAGATTATTTTTTTCCTTATATCATTCAAGCGTGAGTCATACTAAATGGCATGTCATATGCGAAAATGACGTCATCCAGGAAGTTCAACATCTGCGCTTGGAAATATATGCGGCGATACACGCTTGCATACAGATACATGCGAATATGTATACAAGCACATACACAGGTATAGCCATACATAACAGGCAATAAATAATGATATTTATATGTATAAGTGTGTGTGTTTTTGTACCCACACACATACATATGTGTGTGTGTATAAATATATATATATATATATATATATATATATATATATATATATATACATATATATATATATATATATATATATATATACATATATATATATATATATATATATATATATATATATATATATTCATTTATACATAGTAAGAGAAAGAAAGTGTGTGTGTGTGAGAGAGAAAGTATTTGTGTGTGTGTAAGAGAGAGAGAGAGAAAGAGAGAGAGAGAAAGCGTGAAAAAGAGAAAGACAGACAAACAAAGAGAGTTTGTATATCAGAGCCACAAAGAAAACATAAAAAAGCCACTCATTAATACTAAAGAGAATGCGGACAGTAAGAAAGCAATGAGCAAAATACGGAACGGAAAATAAATCGAAAACAGAAGAACATAAATAGACTAAGACATAACGGACATTGAAGACATGTGGGCAGGATAATCAGGATAAGAGGGTATGGATAAAGTAGGATAGTAATATGAATGGACCAAAAATGACAGAAAGAGTGGAGAAATAATGATAAATATAACAATTGTTGTTAGTATTATTATTATCATCATCCTTAGTATTATCATCATCATCATCATCATCATAATTACTATTATCACT
>NW_028234443.1:16194713-16204713 GCF_977035675.1 Penaeus japonicus
AAGAAGTTTGGGGGAAGGACCCCATACCACAAGTTATCTCTTACCGCTGTTAATGCCAAATACATCAGACAGGACCGACTGAAGCCTCTGATAGCACATATAGACAAGTTTTGCCAAGTACAGAAAGAAAATAAAATTGATGCCATGTTCTTCCTCTTGATGGAAGCTCTGAGAGATGCTGGAGACCGAGTAAGAGAGACACAGGTTGAAGACATTTGGTGCCGCAAGAATAACGTAGGAATGTCTCTCACTGATGAGGAGTGTCTTGCCAAGCGGATCTTGCTCAAACAGACCAAAGATCAGTATAGGAAGGAATATAGTTATTACAAAGAGAAGCTAGAGAAAGCAGTATTGAAGCCCCCATTTATCATTGACAAGTTAGAGAAGACATACTTTCCGGAGTACCTTGAGTTCTTTGTGACAGAAGGGGAGACGGGGCCCATCATCTACCAGCATGAGAAGCAGTCTCACCCATCATACTTTGCCATCAGTGGCTCAGTAGAGAGCAGCAGCAAGCTGGACGGCAACTACGCAGGCGTTGTGGGTGCTCGTTGGCACTACTTTGATGCTGTTGCCAAAACTCTTGAGGAGCTGGCACACTCCCTTGAGAACGAAATTCATGAGCTAGATGATGATGCCTGCATTCAAGTCGACTTACTGGATTATTGTGAAGAAAAGAGAGACCTCACAAATTTTGGTGATAAGAATGACTCCACAGCCACAGGCAGATGCAGTCAGAGCAAGATGATGACATATTTCTTTGGTATTCAAACTATGCAGGCTGTTGTTGACAACAAAATCCACTTCATATACAAAGCCAATCCCAACAATGTCCAGTTCCGCCCACTCATGAAGGCCCTGGTTGCCGAGGGAAACAGTCTACGCCCCACAATATGCAGCATTGAGGAAGAGAGAGCAACCATGAGTGAAAAGGTCTTCTACATCACACTACCTGGAGGCACTCCTCTACGCTTCCTAGTTTATTTTGCCAACGCAACACTTGAGATTCGCAAGGATTACAGGTTAGTGCACCATTATTTTTAGTTTAATGCAGTGACAATAGGAACATGCAAAGTCTACTATGGTTTTGTTTTATTTAGTCACCAAGGAGTCAATTAGTAGGCCTACCTAACCTCACCTGTGTAACCCTTTCCTTGATTTTTTTGAAGAAAATTTTTTTTTTTCTATTCCTATCATTATTGTTACTGTCATTGTTATTTTTATTATTATTATAATGGTAATAACAATAAGAATAGTATTTATGTTGAAACTTTTTTTTCCTAGACTGACATTTTTCACAGGGTCAGATCACTTTCAAAATACATTATTGTATTCAAAATACAAGGCATCAAACTAATCACTATCACTTTGCTAATATATCAACTATAGACATTATCCATTGCAAAGAGGCTTATGTAATTGATGTGGGGCTGCTATCCAGTAGGTTTGGTGGAACAAGGAAAGCTCGAACTTTGCTCCATGACCACAAGTTCCACCCAATAATGCTCATTTATACATTAGATTACTAAATTTAGATTACTAAAATTCTTCTTCACTCTTGTTAGACTTACAGCCGGTGCTGGCATGGCAATGACATTGTTTAGACAAATAATTCCTGTAATTTAGTCATTTAATCTCTGTCTGCAATAGGTTAAACATTGTACCTTAAGTATAGAATATTATAGAAAACACACATCATCTTTAGATGTGGCCTGTTTTGGAAGGGTTAAAGGAAGGGGATAAACAGGTGAGGTCAGTTTGGTCTATTAGTTAACTCATAGGTGACGAAGTAGAGCACTCTATATGTATAAAAAAAAAATATATAACAAAATCACGTAGAAAGTGCATGTACACAGACACTCTTGTCATCAATGAGTTAAGGAAAAAATATGTAAATCTACCATATATTTTTGCATTGGATTAATGAACTGTTATGAGTACCCATATATTTTGCAACCGTGTGAAGTATTTTTGTATAATGTAGAGAGTGATAGGAGATTAAAAGGATTATATTCTGCAATTTTTTATTGATTTGATTCATGCAGATATTAATGATGATATAAACACTTTTCTGATTAAAGGTAATTCACCTATCAATATTTCTAGGAATATCAGTGGCCTTACCTTGTCGTCATTCAAGAAGGTCCCGGCTGTTATCAACCGCTACGGCAACCTCTGCCTGGAGCTGAAGCGGAGCTGGCTAGCCACAAGCCCTCGTCTAATCCATGTCGGCCGTGTGACTAACTGTCGAACAAAGTGCAGCCGTTGTGGAGAACAGGGACATAATGTTCGGAAGTTAGTATTACCAAATATAACAACTTACTGCTTTTCTCATTCATACCTTTTTTCAGAAGGTTAGATGTTTTGCTGTGTGTGAGCTGGAATAAGAGAATTGTGATTATTATTGAAGGAAGTGCTATTGTGAAAAAATAGTTTCACATACCAAAATGGATTATTAACTGGTTGATCACAATTCTGGTATTGATATACAGTATATGCACTATGAAATGTCATATGTTGAATATTTGTCATTAAATGAACATCAACTGTTACCACATTTCTGGCTGTACCATATGCTGTCTAGACTTGATAGATTAATACAACTGTACAATTATTCATATTTCATAAATGTAAAACAGTGCATCCTTATGAATGAAATAATTCCTTTTGATTCATGTGAGGTCTTTTACTAAAGAGGGATTTTGCTTTTTTGTTGTCTTTATTTTATGTTGGCTTGTTTCCGGGGATTGACTTGTTTCTAAAAAAATTTACTTATTCTAATTAGTTGAATAACATCTCTTCTTTTTTCTCTAGTTGTAATTTTTTCTACAAACACAATATAGGCTTGATAATCTGTGACCATCAAATGAGTTTGAAGTCATTTGGCTTGTTTGGTGTGTTGTGTCACATATGATATTTTTTTTATGATATTTTGATAATGATGATGTGTTAAAAAAAAGAAAAAAAAAGTGTATTCTTGATATTGCTGTTGATTAATTAACGTGACTCAAATTGCTATGATTCATATACCAGATATATATATTTTTTTATCATTCTCATCTTAATATTTTTTTTGAATGATTGAAAACAACTGAGTATAATTAATCTCCCTTGACAGATGTACAATAAAATCTGAGAATGTATCGGGAGACTCAATCATTCATCACAGAAAGCGGAAAAAGCAGCGATCGGTTCCTGCCCACTCCTACCCAGCAGCCCTCAACCCAAACACTTTCCCTCAGGTACTGTTCATCCTTCAGGCCTTGCTTGATTTATGCACTTGTGTGTGAGTGGTTGCTACATATAAAGGCATCATTATTAAAGATGATAAGAGTGAGGTTTAACTAATAATTTTATGCATTATTATTATTTTTTTCTTTATTATCATGGATACTATTACTTATTATTATTTTGATATGGGTATTGGTATTATTATCTTTATTATTATTATTGTGGGTATTAGTATTACAAACGTTATTATTGTTGTTACTTTCATCTTTGATATTGTTGAATGATTTCATATCTTCTAATTTCAGGTATTTGTAAAAGATTCCAAGATAGTGGATCTGTGCGACCCACATCCGCAGCATCCTCAGCAGCATCCAGACCCAGAAGAGCAGGACCCTCTCGCACAACTGACCACAGTGGCTGCCCCAATGGACCAGGGCAGTGCTGTAATCCGCAGCGATGAGCAGATCCTGTGGTCTTGCCCCAGTTTGGGAGGAGGCAGTCAGCCGCTGTCAGGCTCTGCTCTCCCTACCACGCAGGTGCTTGTCCCTTCTTCGGTCTCCACCAATACAGAATACCAGACTGGGTCGCACCGATCACAGGCCCAGATGTCGCAGGGCACCTCAGGTCCTGTCTATGTTTGGACCTACACTGTGGTCCAGCCACAGCATGGGTCTTCTCAACAGCCAACACAGCAGCTGTCCCTCATCCCACAGCAAACCCCCCAGCAGGGTGTGACACAGCAATCCCAGCAGTTATCTGTGATTCATCCTCAGTCAGGTCAGCAGGGCACTTCACAGGAACAAATCTCAGTTGTGCATCAGCAGCCAGTGCAGCAGGGTGCAGCTCAGCAGATAGCTGTTGTCCACCAGCCTACAGGACAACAGACACCCACCCAACAAACGCACCAGCTGTCTGTGATTCACCCACAGAGCTCCCAGCAAGCACCTGCGCATCCTTCTCATGTGGTCCCTCACCAGCAGCAGACAAGACGGACCTCACAGGAGCAGCAGGCTCAGCATGTCACCCTCATCCAGCAGCAGGCAGGACTCCCACAGAATCAGCCTCTTACCCTGGTCCACCAGCAACCCACGACCCAGACCCAGACCTCACAGCAGATCAGTGTGGTGCATCAGCCCCAGCCATCACAGCAGCTCAGCATTGTTCATCAGCACCAAACCTCACAGGCAGCAGCAAACTTGGTGCACCAGCAGCCCAACCAGTCACAGGGGACGCAGCACCAGACTGAGCCTTCACAGGCACAGCAAATTGTTCATCCTCAGAGCTCGGAGTTACACCCAATCATTGGTATGCTTTGCTGAGTAGAAGTTGTGTGAGAGTATATGAGTCATATTCTCTTGGGATTCATTGTTTAGTAAAAGTTTTGTTTGTGTTGGGTAATAGATATCAAAGAATTTTGTAATAAGATACTCATATGTAATGTGGCTATTTACCAGTTTTAATGATAATTGTTTAGAGTATTTTTTATTATTATATTTTAGAGGGAAAGTTTGGACTGATAATTTCTATTAGAAGTTTTCATACAGTAATATCTCTTACAGTATCAGTTAAAATTGATATGCATACAAGAAAAATTATAAACCTAGTTCAAATGATAAAGATCTCCATGAAATTTGATGTAGGGTAAAAAAAAGAAATAAGGAAGACATATACTATTTTTCATATAAGATATTAATTGTCACAATCTTTTTCAATTGAAATTTTATATGAAGAAAACATATTTCTGAGACAAAACAAGTAGAACAGCTCCAAAAAAAGGAAAAGGAAAAAAAAGTGCAATCAGCTGTTGGTTGTCAGTAAGAACATGTTCATGACGTCTATTATTCTTTATCACAGGACAGTGGTGAGGAAGGAGAAGCACATTCAATCTACAGTGAGCCTCAGAACAGTAATGGAAGATGCCTTCTGTGGATAGACTCTAGATACTACTGATGTTGATATATTCTCATCGTTCAAATGGTATATTTTGTTTCATTTGAAGAGTGTCTGATCAAGCATTTAGTATGAGTTTGTTTAAAAGTTTGACAAAATATGATTGAAGTGTCATATCAATGGTTATTTCTTGTGAAATTGCACTTTCACTTTGCTTGTACTTTTTAAAAATACGAATCTGAATCTTAATCCTGGAACTATCTTCTGTGATCTAAATGCCTGAACTATTTTCTTCATATTTGTTTGATTGAATATTTATATTTGTGGTTGCCTAAACATTACATTAATAATCAAGATAATTTTTGGATTCATGTGCATGCACAGTTAACCTGTTAGTGATAGGTGAGATGATATCACGTCGTGTGGTGGCAGCACTTGCCACTGGGGACTTGATATCTTGTCAAAGCATTTTGTATGGCACGTTGGGTGATCATTTATGCAGCAAGTGGCAGTGGCCTGAGTGGGCGAGTAAACCAAGGTGTTTGGCCTGCACCCATCGAAATACACCATCATTAAGATTGGACGGAGCCAAACCCACCCTGGTGTTATTGGTTTAGGAGCGATGGTCTTCAGAGTACATCAACATGCATTCTGATTTTCCTTGAATGTGGGACTGTCTGCATATGTGAACAATATTTAATGATTGAAGAAGTGTACCTTTGCCACAAATAGAGGTATTTGAAAATAAATTTTATCGTTGATGAAGGATGGAATGTTTTAGATTAGTGAATGTTGAATACCAAAAAGGAGTCATCATTTATCAAACAGACATAAAAAGGAAGAAGCCATGCAGACTCAGTTTCAATATCTCAGGAAGCAAAGAAAATTTTGGACCTTGTAACCTGCTTGGCCCATGAATTATATATATGTATTTTTTTTATTGATTGACTTTTTGTGGTACAATGAAATACATTCATTTTCTATGGATTATATGATATTAGAAATTGATATGTCATTCTTTTCATTGTCTATATTTTTTTTTTGTGGCATAGGTCCTCACCCTGCCCACAGAGTGTCACTTCCCATGTGCCATTACATGTGACACAATTTGTTTTTTGTTTTAGAGTAAGAGAGTCCCACAGTCACAGGAAACACTGTTCAAATATTTCTATATACTTATCAAAGGGGTGGCTAAGACAAGACTTTCCCAATCATTTCTCTCTCCGTTAACCCTTTACACACTTAAATCTTCATTCAATCTTACCTATGGAATTATAGAACATCAGATGCTGCTTACTATGTTAGCAACATGCTTACAAGATATGCATATTTCTTTCATGGGGGATATGCATGTGTGAATACATGTATATGTGTGTGTGTAATTTTCACTTTTTCACCTTAGGCAACAGCAGATTATATATGTGTGTATAGAGTGAAAAATGGTGTGAAGTTCTAGGAATTTTTGTGGAACACATTTTATATGGAATAGTGCCGATAGGCACTGGGGCTGCACAAAGCACACTTGGAGATTTTCAAGTTGATCATCAATTTGTTTTACAGGTTTTAACCTCTTGTATCTAGTAAAGCATAGCTGGCATTATTACAATTTGCTAAAAGCTCACTTTCTCTTAATTTGTCATGTCTGATTACTCTCAGGCTTTTTGGGTGACCTGCCCTAAGATGGAGAACTGGCTTAGAAGTCTTGTTGGCCCAGGGAGACATTTATCTGATCTGGTTCTGCGGGGATAATGGGCATTTGCTACCCTCTCAGTTTATTTAGAACCATGACTGCACCAAAAAGTTCAGTAGGATAAGTCTTGAAAATATATTTTTCCTACAATATCTGCATTCAGTACCATCTGAAGATCTGTAGCAAAAGAACCTTAGGAAGGACTCATTAAGTATAAGTGAAAAGAAGGCTGGATAGATAATCTATGTCAACAGATTTCCCATGGGCAGACCTGTTCAGCTAGAACAATGAGGATTCACATATGAGGGATCAACAAAGGGGGATACAAGGAAAAAATCACAGGCAAAAAGTCTGCAGACAGATGACTTTTAAAAAATAAATAGAAATAGTGATCATGCCTCATGGGGGGAAAGCTATTTTTCAGCTATTATAAGTTGCCCTGGGCCATTTGGTCACAGTGACCACTTGTGATCACTGTGACGGCCATGTAAACTAAGGAACAAGGGACAGTGTCAACTCTTATGTTGCTGTGTTCATGTTTACTGGACAGAATTTGCCCTTCAAGAGAGTGTTGAGATATTTCAATAGAATTATCAGACTAGGTAGTTTTTGGACCACATTTTAATTCATCCTGCTATAATGGACAAAATAGAGGGAACAAGACTAATCAACAATCAAGAACAAAAAATGTCAATCATTGTGGAGACTGAGAATGGACCAAAAGGGGCTGACCATTGCCTATTGTTCATACATGTTTGTGCGTGTCTTTGTTTGAATGCTTACTTCTAAAATGTGTCTCTGAATTGGTTAGTGGGAATATATATACCCTATTCACCATAAGATAATCACAGATATAGAAACACAACAACTTTGCTATTGGAAGTTGTTTCTATCTTGCTGGCCTCCAGTCTTCCAAGAATTCTCTCTGCCTTTTGCAGTACCCGGAGGTGTCTATAAACTACCATATCTGTTGATGTATGATCAGAAATTGACTACTTGTTTGTATTTGGCTTGCAATATTTGTAGGAAAAACTGGTTCTTCTGTAGTTGTTTGTGCAATTCAGATGTTTTTTGGCAGTGTTCTCTTTGCAAACTTTTTTTTTTTTTTTTTTTTACTTCTTTGATCCCAACTTCTGTTGGAAAAAATAGCCAAATCGCATAAAAAATGCAGTGTGGTATAACCTGAAATATCAAAAGATTCTTTCTGCAGTGTTTTGCATGCCTGAGCTTTTTCAAGAAATGAAGGTGTTTGCCAAAAGTTTGCAGAACTTATACCATCAGTTTCTGCGCAATGTTAAAAAAGCAGGTTGATGTAGCATTTAAACTCATGTTGATAGAATGGTAATTGATACACTACAATGTTTTTATATTGTTATCATTATATTTGGTCAAAAAGCAAAAAAATATTTGTCTCTGTAAAGTTGTGTTAGATGTGTAATGTGTATATGTACTGTTCCTATCTCTTTATATTATTGATAATGCAGTAATATGTCAGCTGGAGTGTTTTAGATTTCATTATCATTATTATAGTTATTATTATTATTATTATTATTACTATTATTATTATTATTATTATTATTATTATTATTATTGTTATTATTATTGTTATTATTATTATTATTATTATTATTATTATTATTATTATTATTATTATTATTATAACGAGTATCATGATTATAATTATAAGTAATATTATTACTATTACTATTACTATTACTATTACTATTACTTTTCCAATTCCTATTACTATTACTATTACTATTACTATTACTATTACTATTACTATTACTATTACTATTACTATTACTATTACTACTACTACTTCTACTACTACTACTACTGCTACTACTACTACTAATTCTACTTCTACTTCTACTTCTACTTCTACTACTACTACTACAACTACTATACTACTACTACTACTATTATTATTACTGTTACTTATTTCTAATGCTAGTATTGGTGTCATGATTATTATTATTTATTATTATTATTATTATTATTATTATTATTATTATTATTATTATTATTATTATTATTGTGAGTATTATCATTTCATTGTTATTATTATTATTATTATTATGATTATTATTATGATTATTATTATTATTATTATTATTATTATTATTATTATTATTATTATTATTAATATTATTACTGATGTTATTATTGTTATCATTTCTATTCATCCTTATAAATAACATTAATGTTTTTATTTTTTCCACATTATTATCATTATTTTTATTATAATTATCAGTATTTCTTTATTATTATTTATCATTCTTCCTTTTCTTCTTCTTATTATTATTAATATTACTTTTATCATCATCATCATCCTTCCTGTTGTTATTATTAGAAGATTGTTGATACTTGTTACTATCATTATTATTGTGATTACTAATTAGTGTTATGTTAATGTTCATTCTTGGTGTTATTGCTATTGTCATCACCGTTGCAGACATTAATGTGAACTTTCATGATTTTTTTTCCATTCCTTTTAAACTTTTTTTTTCTTCCTTTTTTTTTGGATAGCACGAAGTCTTCCTTTCCAATGCAGTACAACAAGCAAGCCAATGCCATTTGGAGTTCTGTAGCGAGTAGTCGACTTAGTTGGAGACACAAATGACGGAAACACATAAGGACGTAGCATTTGCGGTTCGGTTACTATTTTTTATTTATCATTTTGTATCATTATTTTATTCATATATATATATATATTTTTTTTTTCAAGATTTTATTAAGATTGTATGAAGATTTTTTTATGTATCAATTTGTTATTAGGTCGTAGCTAACTGAGGGAACGAGGCAGCACAAAAGGGGGAAGTAGTTTCTCTGTTACAGCCACAATGTTTTTTGAGACTCATGAACGACTTGTACTTTTATTTTGTTTAGAGAAATGAAAAAAAGAAAAGGACCAAGATAGATGCCTAGCTGAGTAGCTTTGTTAAGTTAACCTTTGTGGAAAGAAGATTGCACTGTGAATTAGTGTAAAGATTTTGTAAAGAGGATTTTTTATGCTCATTAAAGTCACTTTGTTTCTATTGTCATTTGTAAGCTGGTACTAACCCACTCACGATGGGGGCATTCCAGCCTTGCATGTTACAATGCCGGGGCTCTCGAACGCATAGGCCTAAATCAGTTAAATAAACGACGCCGTATGACGTCACCCTGTGTACAGGCCTTGAATGC
>NW_028234443.1:16222213-16229713 GCF_977035675.1 Penaeus japonicus
ATATACATTTATTTTTCTTTGTCCTCCGTCTCTGATTTTAATTGATATACATTGGCTTTTCTTTTTTGTCCGTTGGCTTTAATACCTTGATATTACATTTATTTTTCTACCCTTCTATGTCCTCTTTTTTTTCTTCTTATACATTTTTTTCTTTGCCTCCGTCTGGCTTAAGCCTCTGATATACATTTTTTTCTTTGCCTCCGTCTGGCTTAAGCTTCTGATATACATTTTATTCTTTGCCCTCCGTCTGGCTTAAACCTTGCCCTACATTTATTTTCTTTGTTTTCCGTTTGCTTAAGCCTCTGGTTCTTACATTTCTTTTTCTACCTTATTTTTCTTTGTCCTCCGTCTGGCTTATATATTTTTCTTTGTTCCTGTCTGGCTTTGCCCTCCGTCTGGCTTATTTTTCTTTATATCCGTTCTTTTTTTTTTTTTTTTTTACATTTTTTTTTGCCTTTGCCTCTGTCTTTTTTCTTCTCTGATATACATTTTTTTCTAGCCTCTGAATATGGATTTTTTCTGATATACATTTTATTCTTTGCCTCTGATATTAAGCCTTTTCTTTGCCTCCCGTCTGCTTTAAGCCTCGTGGCTTTTTTTTTTGATATTTTTTTTTACCTTTTTTTCCTTTGCTAATCGACCTCAACATCTTTGCTACGAGGTGCATACGTGGTCAAGGTAAGATTTCAGTCCCCATGTAGCTTGAAGAACGTCATTTTTTTTTTCTTTTCCCTTCTATTTTTGCAATTTTTGTTAGCTTTGTTGATTGTGCTTCGCCATCGGTATTCAGGTTAAGTTGTGATTCATTTTCAGACTATCGGCTTTGGTTACTTATTGAGCGGAATTTCTTGTTTTTTTTTCTCGTGTCTGTTGGCAAACTGTAACATCTAGTTTGATGTTTGATCTAATCGTATTCATTTTACACATCATCATCACTATCATAATTGTCATTATTATCATTATCGTCATCATTATTATTATCCTTATCCTTATCATTATTATTATCATTATTATCATCATCATTATCATTATTATTATTATTATATTAATATTATTATTATCAATATTTTTATTATCATTACTACTATCATCATCATTATCATTATCTTTATTATCATTATTATCATTATCATTATTATCATTATCATTACTATTATCATTATTATTATTATTATTGTTATCATTATTATTATTATTATCATTATTACTACTAATACTACTACTATCATCATCATCATCATCATTACTATTAGCTTTATTATCATTATGAGCATTAAAACCATCATTATCATCATTAGTATTATGTTATCATGTTTGTTATCATGACCATTATTGCTATCATCATCATCATTACTATTATAATTATAATTGTTATTATCATTATAATTTTTACAATTATTATCATCATCATTATCATTATTGCTGTCATGCTCATTATCATTATGATTATGATTATCATTATCATCAATATTTTCTTTTTGTTACCATTGTTGCAACTGTCATTATCATTATCATTATAATTATGTCATCACTTATTTTTTCATTATTTCTGTTATTATCATCACCATTATCATCATCATTATCATCAAAATGATTATGATTATTATTATTTTCAGAATTATTATTGTTTTTACTACCATTATCATTATTATTATTATGTTTGTTTTAATTACTATGATTATCATAGCTATAATCATTATCATTATCATTACTATTGTTCTGATTTTCATTATCATTACTAATTTTATCATCATTATCATTACTATTGTTTTTACTATCATTATAATGATCATCATTATCATTATTACTGCTGATATCATTATTATTATCATCATTATTATTATTATCATCATTGTCATTATCATTAGTATTGTCATCATCATTATCATTATCATCAATGTTATGATAATAATAATAATGAGGATAATAGTACTAATGATAATGATGATCATCATTATTATGACAATTACTATCATCGTTATTATCATCATGAGTATCATTATCTTATATCATCATCATCATAATTATCAAGAATTACCGGAAGCATGGTCCTCTTCTGCATTATTTCCCCGCGCTTCGAGCTCCCTCCAACAGATGTTCATTATTCAAAATGTACATTCCACATGTTTCACAATTTATATCTGAATATCTTACGAATCAGGTCTTAATGCAAAATAAATAATGAATTTTCTGCGTCATACATTTTCCGTTCTGATTTTAAGGCGTTTGTTTACATTCTTGCGTCATCGCGAGAACATTCCGTCGCGTGTAATTTTTTTCTTTCTGGAATGACGAATTTACAAGAAAAAAAGAGACGTAGGGCCGGCGTGGACACCTGTCGAAAACCAGGTAATTAGTGTTGAGTTTCCAGTCAGTGCTTAACTTCATTTGAATATCATTTATTTATATTTTGGGGCGTATTGAAGGCTTTGGAAATCGTAAGCTATATCTTGAGGCTCGGGAAGTTCGGAAATGGACGTCGGAAGGTGGATAGGGTTGATTAAGGTGACGTCTTTTCGGCGGATTCGAGAGCTCGAATTATGCCTGGGGGTGTTTCGTGGCACTCGTCTCAAGTGGCAGGTGTGGGTGGCTATGTGCACACTTCACCCCCTCCCCTCCCCCCCTTCTCCGCACTCCCCCCAACCCCTCTCGGTCTCCCCCTTTACCTCTCGGTCCGGCGTGAGGAGAGTCAGTCATCACCAACGCTTTGCCATGGTGCGCGCTAGGGCCGTGGTCGCACCTCGAAGGGCCTTGGTCCTGCTGGTCCTTGTGCTGGTCGCGGGGCCGTCGTGGGGGGCTAGGGGGGAGGGCCGGGGGAAGGGGGCAGGGAAGAAGAGGAGCCTGGAGAAGGACGACTACGCGAGCCGATTCGTCAATGACAAAGACGATGACGTGGCCTACGAGAAGGTGAAGGACAAGCTGAGGAGTATTCTGGAGAAGGGCGTCGAGCCTGCACGCGCGGAGGACGAGGACATCAAGGACTACCTCGAGCCCGACTTCGACGACCAGCGGCGTGAATTCCCGAAACAAATGCCTCAGGGAAACGACCTGGCGGACGCCACGAACTCCCTCAGGTCGTCCCCGACGCGACGACGTGGCCTCGTTCAGGATGACGAGGCCATCCTAGACAGCGCGGAGGATATGGTGAAGCGAGGGTACGCCCACGACCACGGAAACACCCACGTCCATAACAAGCTCATTTCCCCCGCCCACGGAGGGAGGGAGCACACGAGAGCCTTTCTGAACGAGTGGGCGGTGCACATGACGGGCGGACGAGAGCTCGCCCGCGCCGTGGCCGAGGACCTCGGCTACCAATTTCTCGGTCAGGTGAGAATCCTCGGCTTGTCCTTTCCTTGGGCCTCTGCCCCTTCGCGCTAGCGCCTCATTTTCCAAGTACACATGCCATTGCTATACAATGTATATATGCGCGCGCTGGCACACACACAAAAAAGAGAAAGAAGAAGAAGAAGAAGAAGAAGAAGAAGAAAAAAATATATATACAGTGTGTTCAAGCACAGAGTGAATACACGGCCATGACGCAATCACTCACGATGTAAGTAATCATTCACTAATATAACTTCAAATTACGGAAAGCTTGTTCATTCACCTGCGTTCACTTTGGCCGCATTTCAACTTTGGTTTTTTGCCTGTTTTCCTATTTATTTTTTTCTAATTATCTCTCTTTTCTCAGTCTGGCTGCCTGTCACTTTTTTCTTTTTCTCGCTCTCTTCTCTGTCTGTCTGTCTGTCTGTCTCTCTCTCTCTCCCTCTCTCTCTCTCTCTCCCTCTCTGTCGGTCTGTCTGTCCCTCATTCTTTCATTATTTATCTCCCCCCCTCTCTCTCTCTCCCATACATAAGTGCGTCACACCCCTTACAAATTATCCATATTCCGAAACATCCTTTGAGTTCTAAACCATCTACTTTTGTCCTTTGTTAAATCCGGGAAACGTAATTCGTTCAAACTTTCTAGCATTTTCCTCTGCGACGTTCAACGCTGTTCGGTCCTTTAAATGCTTCTCTCATTAGCCAACGCAGTGTTGAATGCCCTTGCTGAATTTACAAATTTGTAATAGTTGTAATCACAGTCATAGTAGCAGCAGTAATTTTATTACTTATGATGATAATGGTCGTCATAATAAAGGTAAAACTAGTAAAGATGATGGTAATGACAATATTAAGGATGTTGGTAATGGTTATGATAATAGTAATAAGGATAATGGTAATAATGATGTCAATAATGGTGATTATGATGATATTGAGTATAATGATGATACTGATAATACGAAAGGTAACAAAACAATAATGATAGCGATAATGATAATTGCAACAATGATGATGATATCATTATATTTGCAAGTATGAAAAATAATAACGATAATAACGTAGCAAACTTAGACAAAGAGGAAAGTATAAGTAACAACCACAAATAACGAACCCAAAATTACGTAACAAAGACTTAAGTAACATAAATGACAAGGGATACATACATAAAATATGTATGCGACCTGTATGTACATCGAGACGTTAATTTCAAACCATGCCTTGCAGATTTATTAATCTTTTATTAATACCTTTTCTTCGTTCTTTGTATGTGATTCGGATACGTTCATGTCTGTGTAATTCATATGTTGTTTATTTTTATTTATCTTTGCCTTTTATAAGTAACTAATAAAAATTAATTCTTCAATCTCAATTATAATTTTTTTTATCATAGAATACGCACAAAAGGTATGAAAAAATGACAAAATTATAACACAACAGATGAATCTTCAATAGACTTATTATTAGACTAATTTATCTTTTAAATAGATCTTTTACATATATTTCATATATTCTCTACACATGAACTCATGAACTCTAAACAATCACAAAAATAATCACAAAAGAAGACAACACAGATACAAATCATATTCTATATTATTTTAAGAAAAATGATAGTTATTATAAAGCATTTGTGAAGTTGGTGATGATTGGCTAATGACAACATTTACGAGGGACATTGATATAACTCAAATAATTATAATCGCCGGTATTTTACTTGCCTCATCATCTTCACATCGAAAAAAATATAGATTTTGTCCTCTTCCTTGATATACACTTTCCCTTCATTGGTAGAAAAGAAAGTAACTTTAGCCTGGTGAAATGTTCCATTCTTTCATCCTTTATTCAAGATTTGGTCCAAAAACATTTGTCTATAGCACAGCAGATAAATTAAATATCCAGGCAACTTTGATCATAAATAAACGGCTGTGAATATCATACCGAAGAAGGGTCTACAACCGTGAACCTTCCACAGACACTCAGTGACATGACCAGGCATTGTTATCTATCCCTTGTTATCTATCTATCTTTGAGAATACCTATTCTGTAAGGATTCTATATCACCCTGTCCACTTAGTAACTTGTGTTAAAAATTGTACTGTCTAGTTCAGTTTATGAAGTACTTAAGGTGTAGGCCTATGTATGTACATTTAATATTACCTCGCCAAAATGATAGTCGTATTTATTTATTGAGGCAGTATTGTTAAGGCTTTGAAGAAGCCTTTGCAAAGATAGAAATGCATTTTATTATGTTCTGTGTATGTAACTGATATATGATGGATAAAGAAATCGCTTTTGAATGATTTTCAAATCTGAAAAAACAAACAAGAGGAAACGTTTCGTAGAACAGACAATTTAGAAACAATATTTCGCAATCAGTGTCAACATTTTTGCAAGTCAGAAAGCTTAACTTCTAGTCTTGTAATTAATCCGCGATACTTCACACAGAAAACGGAATTACTACGCGTTATGCATCAACAAGACAGGTTTCAATGATGGTGCTTTCCAGAAATCAAGCTGATGAATGTTGCAGCAATATGTAAATTTAACGACCGCTTTTACCTCACGCACTTATACGCAAGTGGTTGGGGGGGGGGGGTAGTCCTTAAATCATATATATATATTTTTTTAAACAGCTGTAGAACACACACCACACACTATTCTCTCTCTCTCCCCAATGCTCCCTTTCTATCTAATGATCTACATACATAGTATAAGATAATCTTATAATATTGTAATCTTGATAATATTGTATATACCCGTGCTTCGAAAATAAATCATCTGTTGATATCAGTTAAAAGTAAAACATTGCAAAGAGAGTTGAATAAGACAAGCTATAGTAAAGGACCATCCCCTGGCCTTTTCCTCTGTTAACAGCTTTTCACAACACTCGTCCCGTTGGCAGTATCCGAACGGGTAATACTGACTTCGAAATTTAAGCCTTATGAACTAATTTGGTTGCTGGGACACTTGCGAGTGTTATTTCAAAAAGGATATTCTGATTCCTTTTATTTCTTAATATATGCATATTTATACCTACATACGTGCACACACACACACACACACACATACATACATGCATACCTACATACACACACACACACACACACACACACACACACACACACACACACACACACACACACACACACACACACACACACACACACACACACACACACATATATATATATATATATATATATATGTAATATATACATATGTATATAAGTACGCATGCATCTATGTGCACGTAAGCCAACATCCGTCCCCCTACCCACCCATCCCCGCAAGAGCATCCACATTCCACGTATTCTCAAATGAACCAAGACCGCGACGCCGCCCGTGCACTGCGTTTCTACAGACCAGCTGACCCATATTCCCGATGCGTTTAGATATCGACCCATTTAGCGGCCTTGCACGCGCACTTGTCCCCAGGTGTTCGCATGAATAGGCAAATAGTGATGCCATCGGGGGGGAGGAGCGGGGGGGAGGCTGAGGGGGTGTCGCCATCATGCTGGTTGAGGCGATTATTGTTACTGTTATTTTTATTATGATCATTCTTGTTGTTATTATTATTATTATCGTGATGGTTATTGTCATTATTATTATCATTATCATCATTACTATTATCATTATTGTAATTATCATTATTATTGATATCCTTATCAATATTATCATCATTATCATTACTATCATTCTTATAATTATGACAATAATCACCATTGACTTTATCATTACTAATATTCATATTAGATCAAAATCCCTTTTATTTTTATTAGCATTAAACTGCCCTTCATAAACTTCAGGAAATATCAGCGAATCAGTCTAATTAAGGTTTAGTAACCATAGATGGAGTATAACTGTGCTATATCGCACACTTCCCATTGATAATATTATCTTGGCATAGTATATTTTTTCGTATATCATATGGTGTAGTATACGTCTCGTATATTTGTGCTTTTGTATATTTTTCATTTGATATATTTTATTTGCTATATATGTATATATATATATATATATATATATATATACATATATATATATATTAATATATATATACTATGATTATATATATATATATATATATATATATATATATATATATATATATATAGATATATATATATATATATATATATACATAATAATATAAATATATATATATATATATATATT
>NW_028234443.1:16237213-16242213 GCF_977035675.1 Penaeus japonicus
AGGGAGAGAGGGAGAAGTGGTATCAAGGGGATGGGTTTGAGGGAGCGGAGGGGAGGGGAGGGCAGGGTGGAGAGAGAGAGAGAGAGAGAGAGAGAGAGAGAGAGAGAGAGAGAGAGAGAGAGAGAGAGAGAGAGAGAGAGAGAGAGAGAGAGAGAGAGAGAGAGAGAGAGAGAAAGAAATAGATAGATAGATAGATAGATAGATAGATAGATAGATAGATAGATAGATAGAGAGAGAGAGAGAGAGAGAGAGAGAGAGAGAGAGAGAGAGAGAGAGAGACAGGTAGAGAGACAGAGAGAGAGAGAAACAGATATATATATATATATATATATATATATATATATATATATATATATATATATATATATAGATAGATAGATAGATAGATAGATAGATAGATAGATAGATAGATAGATAGATAGAGAGAGAGAGAGAGAGAGAGAGAGAGGTGAGAGAGAGTAAGAAAGTGAGAGAGAGGCAGACAGACAGAACAGACAAACCGGCAAAGAAAAACATCGGAAAGTAAATACAAAAAGAACAAAAATAAAACAGTGGGAGAAAAGAAATGAGAATGCATGAATGGGAATAGGCCGCATATGTTGGGTTCATTTGCATGTTGTTGTATGCGCCAATGCGTTCAGGAATTTCCACTCCAATTACTATGCGTCCATGTTTGTGCCATTGCGCTAAAGAAAGAAAGAAAAAAATACTTAATATGGAAAACGCTTAAAAAATACACGACATTTTAGTTTGCTGTATGGCAAATATTTAGAAAATTTATAACATGAATAATAGTATTCCTTTAAAGCAATCTTGCAAATGATAAGAATATTAAGTGATATGATTTGGCCAAATCTGTGAAATAACAAAAATGATTTCCAAAATTGAAATAACAATCATGATATACAGATATGCTGATTATGAGTAACATTAAAATCATAAAATAGAATGTAACTTTGGAGTAATGATATCAATACTAAAGTAAGTGATATCAAAGTAAGTAATATCAAAGCGTTAAAGCAAAGAGTATGAAATTGATATCAGGGTAATTATATACGATATGTTACGTAATGTTAAAGTAAGGGATGTTAATATTATCATAATTGCAGTAAATTACATAAAAAGTAATTAATAAAAATTTAAATGATATCAAAGTAAGTCTCGTTAATTGACATCAAACACCGTGATAAGGATCTGATTCTTTTATCTTCTCTTTTATCTTCTTTCTTATTCCTTTGCCTTGTTAGAATTACTAGAAATTATTTGATTATTTATGAGTACGCTCTGACACCTGTGTACCATCCTGCCGGCTAGCATTATTCAAGATGCATTGTTCCATTTATTATTAAGTTCTGGAACAAGTTGTCAAATCATATAGTCCAGTTGGGCAGTATTACAAAATTCAAGACTGAGACAAATATATTTTATATTTCTCTTCGATGGACCAAACGTGAATTTTTCAAAGATTGTATATTTTATTCATTCTTGTATCTTTACCCTTTGATTCCTTTTACGTATTTTAGACCTTTTTTATTATTTTTCCTATTGGTAAACGTTTCCTTTATGTTTTAACGTTGTTACTTGATATTTTGTGCTTTTTATGTTGTGTTTACCGTCATGTATTCATATAATGGTGATAATGTTGATGATATTAATGATTATGATATTGATAATGATGATCATGATATTAACAGCAATTATAATGAATATAATATTATTGATGATATTCTTTCCTCTTTCTCTCTCTTTCACCCTCTTTTTGTTCCTTTCCTGTCTTCTACCTTCTTTATCCTTGCCCTTCCCTCTCCCTGCATCCCTTATTACTCCACGTGTTTTTCCTTGTCCCTCTCTCCCCTGTCCCTCCCTCCCTTCCCTTGCCCCTCCATCCCTCCCTTATTTCTTCCCTCCCATCCTCCCCTTGCCTCCCATTCCTTTCCCCTCCCTTCTTCCTTCCTTCCCCTCGTCTCCCATCCCTTGCCCCTCATCCCATTGTTTCTATTTTCCCATTCTTCCCTTCCTCTCCCCTCCCTTCTTCCCTTCTTCCCTCCCCTCTTCTCTCCATCCTTCCCTCCCTCCCTCCTTCCCTCCTTCCCTCCCTCCTTCCCTCCCCTCCATCCCTCCCCTCCCCTCCTTCCCTCCCTCCCCTCCCTCCCTCCCTTCCTCCTTCCCTCCCCTCCCTCCCTCCTCCCCTCCTCCCCCTCAGGCAACGACGGACCTCCACGGCGGCTGCACAGACCGCTTCTCGGGGACGTCGGCGGCCGCTCCTTTGGCTGCGGGAATCCTTGCGCTCGCTCTCGAGGTCAAGTAAGTGTGACGGTCAAGTAGGAGGTTGACGTATAGAGGTCAAGTTGGAGTATGACGTATAGAGGTCAAGTTGGAGGTTGACGTATAAAGGTCAAGTTGGAGGTTGACGTATAGAGGTCAAGTTGGAGGTTGACTTATAGAGGTCAAGTTGGAGGCTGACGTATAGAGGTCAAGTTGGAGGTTGACGTATAGGGGTCAAGTTGGAGGTTGACGGATAGAGGTCAAGTTGGAGGTTGACGTATAGGGGTCAAGTTGGAGGTTGACGTATAGAGGTCAAGTTGGAGGTTGGCGTATAGAGGTCAAGTTGGAGGTTGGCGTATAGAGGTCAAGTTGGAGGTTGACGTATAGGGGTCAAGTTGGAGGTTGACGTATAGAGGTCAAGTTGGAGGTTGACGTATAGAGGTCAAGTTGGAGTTAGACGTATTGAGGTCAAGTTGGAGGTTGACGTATAAAGGTCAAGTTGGAGGTTGACGTATAGAGGTCAAGTTGGAGGTTGACTTATAGAGGTCAAGTTGGAGGCTGACGTATAGAGGTCAAGTTGGAGGCTGACGTATAGGGGTCAAGTTGGAGGTTGACGGATAGAGGTCAAGTTGGAGGTTGACGTATAGGGGTCAAGTTGGAGGTTGACGTAAAGAGGTCAAGTTGGAGGATGACGTATAGAGGTGAAGTTGGAGTATGACGTATTGAGGTCAAGTTGGAGGTTGACGTATAAAGGTCAAGTTGGAGGTTGACGTATAGAGGTCAAGTTGGAGGTTGACTTATAGAGGTCAAGTTGGAGGCTGACGTATAGAGGTCAAGTTGGAGGCTGACGTATAGGGGTCAAGTTGGAGGCTGACGTATAGAGATTAAGTTGGAGGTTGACGTATAGAGGTCAAGAAGGAAGTTGTCGTATAGAGGTGAAGTTGAAGGTTGACGTATAGAGGTGAAGTTGGAGGTTGACGTATAGAGGTCAAGATGGAGTATGACGTATAGAGGTCAAGTTGGAGGTTGACGTTTAGAAGTTAAATTGGAGGTTGACGTATAGAGATCAAGTTGGAGGTTGACGTATAGAGGTAAAGTATGAGGATGACATATGTAAGTCAAGAAGAAGGGTTAAGATATGGTTCTAGTGTTAGGGCCAAACATGAGGGTGACGGATAGGAATTTAGTATAAGTAAGTATGAGGTCAAGTCTGAGGGTGACGTATAGGGGTCAAGTATGAGGGTGACGTACAGGGCTATAGAATGAAGGTCAAATATGGGTAGGACGTATAAGGGTATTAAGGTCAAATATGAGGATGACGTAGAGAGTCAAGAACAAATATAAAGGAAGAGGATTAAGCATGATGGTCAAGCATGAGGATCAAATGCGGGGTCAAGTATGAGAGCAAGTATGAAGTTTGTTTTTGCTGTTTGTTTTTCTCTGTCTCTGTCGGTTTGTCTTCCTCTCTCTCTCCCCCCCCCTCTCTCTCTCCCTCTCTCTCACTCTCTATTTTGAGATGTACGTAATCACTTGTCTCAATAAACTCGTCAAAAAAAAAGTCTCTCACTCTCTCTCTCTCTCTCTCTCTCTCTCTCTCTCTCTCTCTCTCTCTCTCTCTCTCTCTCTCTCTCTCTCTCTCTCTCCCTCTCTCTCTCTCTCTCCCTCCCTCTCTCTCTCTCTCTTTCTCTCTCTCTCTATATCTATCTATCTCTATCTGTGTCTCTCTGATAAAGCCTAAAAGAGAGATATCCCCATACATATCCTTCGCGAATCCCCTCCCCTGAAAGTCATCAATGAATTGTATCCCTGCAGAGCTGACCTCCCAAGTGACCTTCGTTGGCCTTTGACCTCCAAGTGCTTGCAAAAGTGATGAGTGATAACGAATTATTCCACAAGAGGAATCCTTGGCATTTCGGCTTGAAAATGTTCGTTAAAATAATAATAGTGAATAAAGACTCTCGAGTAATTATTAATGGAATTCTTAAGCACTTCTTGTGATCTCCCTCTAACCCAGGAGAATCTTTGGGATCTTCAATAACTTCATCTGACCTTTGACCTCAAACCAAGAGTGGAATTTTTAAGCACTTCCTCTGACCTATGACTTCCCTCCAGCCCAGGAGGATCACTCCGAATCCCTGGAAACTCGAACCTCCCTTCCAGCTCAAGAGAAGAGCTGAATTGTGTTCCATTGGCCTCTTCCGAACCGCAAATAACCTCCTCTAACCTATGACCTCCTCTTCAATCCAGGAGCATTAGTTTAATCCCCGAATGACTTCCTCTGACCTCTGACCTCCCTTCCAACAATAGCAGACTCCACAAATGATTTCCTCTGACTTTTCCTCCAGCAGTGGCATAGTCCCTAAATGACCTCTTCTGACCCCTTCCAGCCCCGCGTTGACCTGGCGTGACACGCAGCACGCGGTGGTGTGGAGCAGCGAGTACGCGCCTCTGAGTCACAACGGGGGCTGGATGACCAACGGGATCGGTCTGCGGGTCAATCCGCGCTTCGGTTTCGGTCTCCTTAGCGCCGATGGCCTCGTGCGCGTCGTGGCCAACTGGACGAACGTGCCGCAGCAGACCACCTGTCGCGTCACGCCCTCCAACAGGTACGGAAGGAGGGTGGGCGGTAGGACGTGGGTGTCTCACAGAGGGGCTTTTGAGTGCGACATCCGTTTGGGGTCTTGGGGATTGGGGTACTCCGGCATAGCTGTTTTCTGATGGGATAATCGTTCATT
>NW_028234443.1:16247213-16252213 GCF_977035675.1 Penaeus japonicus
ATCATCATTATCATCATTATCATCATTATCATCATTATCATCATTATCATCATTATCATCATTATCATCATTATCATCATTATCATCATTATCATCATTATCATCATTATCATCATTATCATCATTATCATCATTATCATCATTATCATCATTATCATCATTATCATCATTATTATCATTATCATCATTATCATCATTATCATCATTATCATCATTATCATCATTATCATCATTATCATCATTATCATCATTATCATCATTATCATCATTATCATCATTATCATCATTATCATCATTATCATCATTATCATCATTATCATCATTATCATCATTATCATCATTATCATCATTATCATCATTATCATCATTATCATCATTATCATCATTATTATCATTACAATCATCATCATCACCACCACCATCATCATCATCATCATCATCATCATCATCACCACTACCACCACCGCCATTATCATCACCACCATCATTATTATAATCACCACCATCACCGCCACCACCATCATCATCATTATTATCATAATTATCATCACCATCATCACCACTACCACCACCACCATTATCATCATCATTACCACCATCATTATTATAATCACCACCATCACCGCCACCACCATCGTCATCATTATTATCATAATTATCATCACCATCATCACCACTACCACCACCACCATTATCATCATCATTACCACCATCATTATTATCATCATTATCATCACCGCCACCACCATCATCATCATCATCATCATCATCATCATCATCATCATCATCATCATCATCATCATCACCATAACCTCCATCATAATCCCCATCACCTCCACTATCAATCACCTCACACCCTCATCACCACCTCACCATCGACATGAGTCAGTCTGAAGCCAGAGCAAGTGGCAACCCAAAACAATCCTACAATCCTACCAGCTACGGCGGCGAGGACGGAGGAGCGAGGGAAGCTGGTTGTCTCTATGTTGACTTCATTATGACAACTATAGATAAAGGTACAAATGAGACGGGATAATTGGGATAATTTCGCGACGCCGGAGATGTAATTAATGGGTTTCGATTATCTTAATCAGGATTGGGTGCTATTCTGATGAAGATAATCGAACCGTGTGAATGACATCGCCTTCGTTAAGACGTCTACAGTAGTCTCTAACGTCGCGTCGGTTCGTAATTTACTTGATAACGGTTTTACGAGAGAGAGAGAAAAAAAAATCTGTAGCTTTTTTTCTGTTAATTCTATTCTATTTTTTACACCTATTCTGTCTATGTTGCTGTTTTCTTCCGCATCGTAAGCCGCGCGGATCGACAAGGTGTGTCGGAAAGTAGGCTACTGACCTACCTTCTCAGCCTGCATGCTTCCTCTAACGAAGATGAGAAGGAGAAGGAGGAGAAGGAGAAGGAGAAGGAGAAGGAGAGGGAGAAGGAGAAGGAGAAGGAGAAGGAGAAGGAGAAGGAGAAGGAGAAGGAGAAGGAGAAGGAGAAGGAGAAGGAGAAGGAGAAGGAGAAGGAGAAGGAGAAGGAGAAGGAGAAGACGAAGACGAAGGAGAAGAAGAAGCAGAAGGAGAAGAAGAAGAAGAAAAAGAAGAAGAAGAAGAAGAAGGAGAAGAAGAAGGAGGAGAAGAAAAACGAGAAGGAGAAGAAAGAGGAGAAAGAGAAAGAGGAGGAGGAGGAGGAGGAGGAGGAGGAGGAGAAGAAGAAGAAGAAGAGGAAGAAGGAGGAGATGGAGAAGGAGAAATAGAAGGAGGAGGAGAAAAAGGAGATGGAGAAGGAGTAGAAATAGAAGGAGGAGGAGGTGGAGGAGGAGAAGAAAGAGAAAAATAAGAAGAAGAAGGAGAAAGAAAAGAAGCCGAAGAAAGAGGAGGAATAGAATGAGAAGAAATAAAACATGGTAGACAAAAGCGGACAAAAGAAGAACACAAGAAAATTGTTAAATGAATTATTGAGAGGATGAGATCTTCATATAAGACGTCACCCAAACCAAACAAATGGCAATTAAATAAAACACAAACAAACAAACAAACAAACGAAAAAGCAATACATTACAAAAACATGAAATCGAAACACAAGTAGTAGAAGACTTGTTGAGAAACAAATGAATAAACATAAAAGACAAAAGATCCAAACTCTGTCAGGTGATGAGGAAGAGGAAGAAGAAATCAAGAGAAATAGGACTATCTGAACCCAAATAGTAAAAAAAAGGAATAAAAATGAGAAATTCGCCGACCCGAAAGACATCACAGTAGAATAAATCTCCCTAAACCGAAGAATGAACCAAAAAAATCAACCAGAGATTGCAGTTAAGAATGGACACATAACGAGGACATAAACAGAACGCCTGAAGTCTAATACAGAAACGACAAAGAAATTGATGTTTACAGCAGGCATAACTGTAACAGAAAGGTAAACACAAATCAAAACAAACAAAAAACATAAAGAAGGCTCTAAAAGAAGAAAATTGATAAGTCTTAATGGAACATTGTAGAAAAAAAACACAGACTATTAGAAAGAAAAGATAACCCAAAATGATGAATAAAAAAATAAACAAAAACAATAAAATCTGGAAAACATAAATAAAATCATACGCATTCTAAAAAAGTCGGACCGAGAAACGCCCCAGGAGTAGGGAGAATATATATTTTTGGGAGGGAAAGAATTGTATCAGCAATATAACAAATCACAAAGAATTTAAAGGGATAATTTAAAACAGGAAGCAGCAAATATCTGTTCTGCCTGATGTTCTTTACTGGTGGCTACTAACACACCCTGTTCATAAGTATAAAGCATTGAGAACTATAGCGCGGACAGGTCACTTAGAATACACTCTCATGACTATGCGATTTCCCGGAAAAGTCGTATTCCCTCAAGTGTTGCTTAGAATCCACATGACAGGATCATACTGTTCTTGTCACATCGCAACGTAAACTTAATGAGAAAATATAAAAATCAGAACAGTCAACAACCTTTGCTTTACCCATAGACAAGTACAACTTTCGTGTAGTGGACTGGAGAAAAGAAAAAAAAAAACAGAAAAAAAGGAATTCAACACATAGACAAGGAAAGTAAACAACATCTGTATTAACCTCATAACATAACAAACAGAACAGTTCATCACATTAACCAGAAAATGAAAGCAAATGGTAGAAGTAGTAGAGGTAGTAATAATGATAGTAATAATAATATTAGTGTTACTTATTTTATAGCAAAGTACTCAATACGCAAAATGTTACAGAAAATTAGTTAAAAAAAAAGCATTTGGATAAGGAACCCAATTTAGATCAAGAGGGAACGCCTTCCTGAAGGCCAAAGGTTAATAAAGGAGATCAAACGAAGCATATAGCATGAGAGAAGAGGGGGGGGGGGGGTTGAGACTGCAAGAGATCGAGATCGAGATCGAGAGAGAAAGAGAAAGTGAGAGAGAGAGAAAAAAGAGAGAAAAAAAGAGAGAAAGAGAGAGAGAAGAGAGAGAGATAGAGAGAAGAGAGAGAGAGGAGAGAGAGAGAGAAGAGAGAGAGAGAAAGAGAGAGAGAGAGAGAGAGAGAGAGAGAGGAGGAGGAGGTAGAAATTGATAATTGTATATATATATATATATATATATATATATATATATATATATATATATATATATATATATATATATATATATATGTATGTATGTAGAGAGAGAGAGAGAGAGAGAGAGAGAGAGAGAGAGAGAGAGAGAGAGAGAGAGAGAGAGAGAGAGAGAGAGAGAGAGAGAGCCAGAGAGAGAGAAAGAGAGGAAGGGAGAGGGGGGAGATAAATAGATAGAGATAGATATATAGATAGATAGATAGAGAGAGAGAGAAAGAGAAAGGGAGAGAGGGAGCAAGAGGGATAGAGAGAAAGAGATAGAGAGAGGACGAGAAAGAGAAAGAAAGCAACTGGGAAGCCAAACAACAACACCATCAACATTGCACTGAAAAGGACAAATAGGAAGACTGATCACGGCTGCCCAAGGCAATCCTGATACCTGCAAGACTTCCAAAAGAACGTGATTGAACTTCAAGGTGAGAGTAAATGCGCCAAGCCAAGGGACCTTTACTATGCCACATATATTCGGGAGCGAAATGCAAGTCAAAGTAGGAGATATCAAAGTAGTCTCTTATACTCGTTAAATGCCATCGTCATGACATCAGAATCTAAGTGGTGCGAATACTCCTTAATCAAAGTCACCCCCCCAAAAAAAAAAAAAAAAAAAAAAAGAATGTGGAACTTGCATCTGACAAGAAAACATAACGAAATCGATCAAGTAGCCTCACCGAAGCAGTAGAGAAGCAAATAACAACTATTGATAAACAGAATTCCTAAAACCAAAACAACGCCAGACAAGAAGACGAAAACAACCTGGTTATAACAACACCCGGAAATAACAGAATTCCTAAAAAAACAATAACAACAACAACAGTAACAACAACTCAAAATACAAACAACGCCAGACAAGAAGACGAAAACAACCTGGTTATAGCAACACCCGGAAATAACAGAATTCCTAAAAAAACAACAACAACAACAGTAACAACAACTCAAAATACAAACAACGCCAGACAAGAAGACGAAAACAACCTGGTTATAGCAACACCCGGAAATAACAGAATTCCTAAAAAAACAATAACAACAACAACAGTAACAACAACTCAAAATACAAAGAACGCCAGACAGGAAAGACGAAAACAACCTGGTTATAACAACACCCGGAAATAACAGAATTCCTAAAAAAACAATAACAACAACAACAGTAACAACAACTCAAAATACAAACAACGCCAGACAGGAAAGACGAAAACAACCTGGTTATAACAACACCCGGAAATAACAGAATTCCTAAAAAAACAATAACAACAACAACAGTAACAACAACTCAAAATACAAACAACGCCAGACAAGAAGACGAAAACAACCTGGTTATAGCAACACCCGGAAATAACAGAATTCCTAAAAAAACAACAACAACAACAACAGTA
>NW_028234443.1:16259713-16262213 GCF_977035675.1 Penaeus japonicus
GACTACCTATAAATATGCATTGAGTTTTATGTGGATTTAATTTAAGACCATTACTTTCAAAATATATTTTAGCTTGTGTAAGAGTGTTTTGAGTATTTCTTATTAATATATTTAAATTATTTACTGAGTCACTATGAAGAAACTGTAAATCTTCTACTGCAGTAGAAGGCAGTTATAAGCAATGGTTGATAAGTCATTCATGAAAATTGTAAATAGGATTGGGCCTAAAATAGATCCTTGTGGAACAACAAAATATATTGGTTGTTTCGATGATATGCTTTCATTATTTTTTACAGATTGAGTTCTAGTATTTAGGTAGCTGCTAAACCAAAAAGAATCAATTCTATGGGATCTTAGTTTGTTAAGGAGAATTTTGTGATTTACACTGTCAAAAGCTATGGAAAGATCACATAATGTGAGTAAATTTATCTGATTTTTATCTATATTATCATAAATCTTATCAGTTATCTGTAATAACGCTGTTTCAGTGGATAACCTATTTCTAAAGCCATGTTGTGTTTTAGATAATAGGTTATTGGCCTCCAGGAAACTCGTTAGTTGATTTGCTACAAATTTCTCAAGAACTTTAGATAGTACAGGGAGTATTGTAATAGGGCGGTAATTATTAACGTCGTCTATATCTCCCGATTTGAAAATTTGTGTTCCTATTGCATGTTTCCAAACCGACGGAAAAAAAACACTAGTTACCAGGGAATTTCTAATTATGACCGCCAGATAATGTACCGTTGCTGGTAGACTATCTTTGATAAAGCGCCAAATAATTACTGGTTTTGGTCTGAAAATATTAGATGTAGGCATAGCCTGATCTATATTTTGTTATAATGTAGTCGCATTTGTTTGTTCATAAGTTAGTTTTCCTATTTTTGAAAAGAAGTCGTTAAAATGCTCTGTGCTTTATGTAGAATTTGTACGATCAGTGTGGTGTTTGTTGCTAGGTACTATTGATTTAATCATTTTCCATGTTTTATCTGAATTGTTTTTTACATTCTATGAATCTGTTTCTGAAATAATTTGTTTTTGCATTTTGTATTAACTGTTTAACATTTTTCTTTTTTATTTTATAATCTGCCTTAAGGGCGGCGTCATTTCTGTTGTTTTTGAGACTACGGTGGGCATTATTTCTGTCTTTAATAGCCCTCTTGATGTCACTTCCTTAAGGATACTTACCTGCCTGTTCACATCATCTGTTGATAAGATATTTAAGAGCGTCGTCTCTTTACATCTGATGAGCTCGATGAATGATTGAAGGTTATAATGCTTAAGGTCACGAAATATTTTTGTTATCTGTGGTCGCTTTGGTTTCTTTATATTTAATGTGAGTGTGAGAAGTTCATGGTCAGCAATATGACACGGGATGATATCCGTATGATGGATAATGTCTGACCTGTTAGTTATTATTACATCTAATAAGTATGGGGAGTTTTCTGTAGTAAGTGTAGGTTTATCTATAATTTGTTGTAATTTATTTGTCTTTATTATCTTAGCTAATTTAGCATTAGATTTAGTCAAATCATCATTTAAATCACCTAAGATAAAGAGTGGTTTATTTTTTCAATGACATTTCTCTAGAGACTTGTTCTATGTATTCAAAAGTTGTATGAGGATGCCTATAGACAACGCCAATAATAATGGAAGGAAGTATGTTGCTCTATACGGTAACCCAGACATCTACGGCAGTATTATTAACTTCTGTAGGAGACATCATGGTTGATTTCAGGTTATCCCGTACACACATACATACTCCTCCTCCACGCCCTGCATCGCATCTATAGATATTGAAATTTGGAACGGTTATGAAATTACTAAGCATATCCTGGTGGAGCCATGTTTCACTGATGCACAGAATGTCTATGTTTCTCTCCTCAATTAGCATTTTAATTTCGTCAAAGTGCCCGAGGAGAGATTGTGCGTTAATGAGTTTTATTTTTATGACATCATGCGATCTAGTCACAGGCACTGCTGACGGCGATGCCTGGTCAAACGTTCTGGTCGCACTTGTACTTGTTTTTGTTTAAGAACACTCACATTTGCGGGGAAAGCGTCTGAGTTTATGAAAATATCGGGCTTTATGATCCTTTCCCCGTACTGACACTGTAAAACTGGTGTAGTAATCATGGGTCATCTTGGTCCGGTGTGCTTTTACACTCGTTATGTTTTCGAATTGTTCACAGAAGTGATCTTCAATGTCCTATTCATTTGTGTCTGGATGACTGCTGTTGATAGTTGCTCTTGCTTGTTCTTCTTGTTTTGTTTCTTCTTGGAGCTTCGTCTAGGGGAAACCTGTGTAGAAGCTTCATGCCTGGTCTTCTTTTGCATACCTGTTTTCGGTCTGACGGAGAGAGAGTTCGTGGTTGAATCAGGCGGGTATGTCTCCTGTGGGGGCGGGGGTCTGCTGGCTGGGAGCGTCGATGGTGGGGCGCGTAGATGGCTCAGCAGAGTTTGGGGGCCGGCGAGTCAGCAAGGGCACGAGGCGGCTGGC
>NW_028234443.1:16304713-16307213 GCF_977035675.1 Penaeus japonicus
AATTTTTTTACGTGGGTGATCAAACTCAGACTTAATTACAAACAACAACTTTTTTCCAATCATACTAAAATCCAAGTTAAACTTCAGGATGGCCTACTTAAATAAACTCCCTTCTAATCAAAATATTCCAATCAATAAGCATCACGAGATATCAAAATGCTATACAAATATATACAAATTCCCTCGTGTTGCACTATTGATGGAATAAATCAATGGAACAATTGCTCGCTTTAATATGTTGACACAGATGCAGTTTTTATAATAATGTGAGAAAGCGACGGAAAATGGAGAGAGGGAGAAATACAGAGATATTTAGATAGATGTAGAGAATGAAAGAGATGTATAGCCATAGAGAATAAAAACGATAGATAGACAGATAGGTAAATAGATAAAAAGAAAACAAAAATCTTGATAAACAGACTGAGAGAGAGACAAACAGACTAAGAATTTGAATGACCATAAAATACTATATCTCGTTAATTGCCAAGGTGAATAACTATCTGTATGTATCACTCTATCTACATCTATCTAGATCTCTATCTATCTATCTCTATCTATTCATCTATATCAATGTCTGTCCATCTATCTACATTTCTATTTATTTCTGCCTATCTGTATATCCATCTATTTATTTATTTCTGCCTATCTATATATCCATCTATTTATTTATTTCTGCCTATCTATATATCCATCTATTTATTTATATCTCCGGATCTGTATAGGCCTACATCTATCTCTCTATCTATTTCTACTCCTCTCCCTGTCTACTGCCTGTGCTATACGCTGACAGAAAAGGAGAGAAGTAGAAAGCACGCATTCCAGCAGAACTAGTTTAAAGTTGGTGCCTCTGAGTCGCTCTCCATTTGGAAGTGTAACAGCTTGCAGTATTCAAATCTGAGGACGAGCAGTCTCGAGTTTACCAAAAGCTTTTGCAGATCTTTTTTTGGGCGTGAGTGTGAATATAACGGAGTATAACCAGTATAACTCTCTCTCTTCTCCCTATCCATTACTACGCTTGTCAGTGTGTCTTTTCGATCGCGGAGAATCCCTGGGGCCGCCCTGTTTGTGCGCGCGTGAGGGTGTTTTGTGTGAGTTCGTTTCCCCGCAATAAAAACTGGCGGAGAGTTGATGCTTTTGATAATTTTGCGTTCGAATACATGGGTATTTCTGCAAAGGAATGTCCCTCGGTGGGTTTAATTGCATGTGCGTATACGAATAGTTCCTTTGAATGCGTTCGTTACCCAGGCAAAAGGAACCACGTGTGTAAATACAATTCCACTATTTCTCTCCCCTGCCACAACCATACCCAAAAACACCCAAGGAAAAGAATCAACAAATAACAGGTTTTCCTTATATATATCAAACTTTTATTCAACTCTGGATGGCGTGTTCCAGCTGATCCCCTTCCCTGTTTACACTGAATCATAGTGATTTACATTTCTCGGCGTACGCTCGTAGCCTTCCAGTTCCTCGTTTTCTGTCGAGATGTTTACTTTCCATTTTCTTCGAACTTGGCTGCCAGACGTAAGAGAGATTGTGCTCTGTATTAGTATTATTACTCTGGATTTTGATACAATCACTGCTGTCATCAGTGCTGTCATCATTCGTAATAAATGCCTAATTATTATCAAGATGACAGAACGCAGCCACAAGAAACATCTAAAATGTATTTGATTAGTGATACGACAGTTATAGGATTATTTTTCAAATCAACATATAACAGTTTAGACAAAAATCAATGCTATAATAGATAAGTTTTGTTCTTATCATCCTCATTATCATCACTCTCACCCTCATTGTTTTCATCCTTGCAATTGCATTTTGCGTTTCATATCAACTGCAAATTCCCTCTCCCTGATTGACATGCAGGTCGCGCTGAGACCGTACGATTCTCTCCCTTAAGAGCGCTTGTCAAAAATATGCAGTTCATTTGCCAATAAAGGTAATTATTTTTCTAAACATTATTTAATGTTTTTTTTATATATTTAGTAATTAGTTTACGATTCTTAGACATTTATTTAAACAAATATACTGTACATTTTCGTAGTTTTTCTCGGTCAGTTTTTGTGTTTTGTGATTTCTTAATATTTTTTCGATTAGTTCCCATATTTTGCGATTCCTTTGCGATACTTACACGATTTATAGATTTAGGCGAACATATTTTTTTTATCGAAATGTTCCTCGATTAGTCTACGATTCACTTGTGATTCATTTTCAAAAGATCTGATTCTTTTTTTTCTCAATTTCCTTTGATTATTTACGATTATTTTTTTAAATATATGTTTTTCTTTCGAAACATTCCCACGCTCTGTAATTCATCCTCTATTCGTTTCCAAAATACATCATTGATTTTCATAACATTCCTCAATCAGTTCCCATGTTTTGCAATTCATTTTTATCGTTAAGGAAAATATTTGTCAATCAGTTTCCAGCAAATTTATGATGAATGCAACCTTTTATTGTCCTCCCCCTCCCTCTCCCCTCTCCTCACCTCCCCCAA
>NW_028234443.1:16314713-16317213 GCF_977035675.1 Penaeus japonicus
AAGAAGAAGAAAACTGACACGCCCAAGAAAAAGAATGAAAAGACGAAAGAAACAGAAGAAGAAGAAGAAGAAGAAGAAGAAGAAGAAGAGAGAGAGAGAGAAACGAACCTAAATGACTAAAGAAACAGAAGAAGAGGAAGAAGAAGTAGAAGAAGAAGAAGAAGAAGAAGAGAGAGAGAGAGAAAAAAAAAAAACGAATCAAAATGAGTTCCAAAGAGTCGGGATGAATCGGGACTCCTTGCGGACCCAGTGAAGCTTCGCTCGACTGCCAAAAGCTTCACTAATGGTTAAATGAAGCGAGAGAAACCAGTCAACCTTTCTACTTCTGCGAAACCAGGAAATGTGTGTTTTACTTCCCGTCTCGAAAGTTTATTGGAAGTAAAGGGAGTTTAATGACGAAGAAATTGATTAATGATTACGGGACTGGCAGTGGCAAATCTTGATGGAAATGTAACGATATACACATAAATACGGAGAGAGATTGCTGTTGTAATAATGATGAGAATAATAATGTTGATAATGATGGTGATAACGATAGTGGTGATAATAATGATAATGGTTATAATAATTTTGATAATAAAAGAATGATAACAAGAAAATGACAATATTAATGATATGGAATGATTGCCAAAAGGGAAAAAAATGCAAAGGTAAAACTCCTTATCTAGCAATCCTAATTCACTGGTTATGCATATGCATTCTAATGATGACCAAAGCCACTAGCCACAAGACAAATAAGGCTAATACCAACGGTGCTAAATTCAGAGGGCACTATGCAAATTCTGAACTTTCTTTTTTTTCACTCTCTATTGCTCCTGCTCTCTCTCTCTCTCTAGCTTTCTCTCCCAACCCTCTCTCTCTCTCCCTTCCTTTTTCTCTATCTCTCCCACACAACTCTTTTTCTACCCCTATCTCTTTCTCTCCTTTCCTTTCTCTCTCTCTCTCTCTCTCTCTCTCTCTCTCTCTCTCTCTCTCTCTCTCTCTCTCTCTCTCTCTCTCTTTCTCACCATTCCTTTCTCTCTCTCTCTCTTTCTCACCATTCCTTTCTCTCTCTCTCTCTCTTCTAACTGTCTGTCTGTTTGTCTCTCTCTTGACAAAATCGCAGGGGAAACCTTTTGTGTACCAGTAGACATATTTCAGTCATCCCTATGGTTATAAATAGTCCTATGATTCACTGACCAATCATAAGTAGTCGTAGGATTAAGTAACCAATTATAAGTAGTTTAAGGATAAACTGAGCAATTCTAACTAGCCCTATGGTCAATTGAACAATCATTAGTAATCCGATAATGAACTGACTAATCGCAAGTAGTCCTATAATCATCTGATCAATTGTAAGAAGCCCTGTCATTATCTGACCAATCATTATAGCCCTATGATTAATCAACCAATCATAAGTAACCCTTTTATTAACAGACTAATCATAAGAATGCCTATGATTAACTGATTGATAAATAGCCCTGTAATTAACTAACTTATCAGAACTAGCCCTACGGTTAACATACCAATCATAAGTAGTTTTATGATTAACTGACCAATCATAGCCGTATGGTTAACCGACAAACTGTAGGTAGCCTAAGGACTAATGTCCATATATTAATACCTCTATACTTGACAGATCAATCATAATTAGCCCTGTAATTAACCGACTAACACGAGTTTTGACTAGCCATCCAATCACAGTGTCAGCCATGGCTTGTTGTTGGCTATAAACACAGGCCACACTCGAGATAATATTTACCAATAGATCGCAAAACCTGTTTAAAAAAAAAAAAAATCTATATTCAATCACACTTACAATTAAACGAATAGGCAAAATCCTATTAGTATTTTTTTTTTCACTAACATTTTTTTTTTCCATAGAGGATAAACAAATGAATGTGGATATGCGTTGATCGTCATTATTGATTTACAGTGTTTACGGTCATTCATTCGTGTTTATTATTGGTTGCCTCCATATTCATGCGTCGGGTTTCAGTTCCGGGGAATGGGAAGAAACACGCGATGCAGGTCAGACAAGTGTTGTTTATATTATAGGTGCTTTTCGTGCTTTTTGTTGTTGTTTATAGTAATAACTAAGATCAAATTATTAATGATGGTAATGATATTAGTGATCATATTGATATCAAACACTTTTAGTAATGATGATAATGATAATGATAATGAATATAATAGTTATATGATATTGAGCGTTTATATCCCTTAATATATATATATATATATATATATATATATATATATATATATATATATATATATATAGAGAGAGAGAGAGAGAGAGACAAAAAGACAGACAGACAAAAAGACAAACAGACAGACAGACAGACAGACGGACAGACAAACAAAAAGACAACTAGACAGATAAACAGACAGACAAACAGTCAGACAGATAGATACATAGACAGACAGACAAATACACGCATACACACAAATATGTATATATATATGTATATATATATATATATATATGTATACATATTATATGTATATATATATATAT
>NW_028234443.1:16322213-16329713 GCF_977035675.1 Penaeus japonicus
TTGGTGGTTGGTGGGGGGGGGGGGACTTTGGTGGGGGGGGACTTTGGTGGGGGGATTTTGGTTTGGGGACTTTGGTGGGGGGACTTTGATGGTTGGTGGGGGGGACTTTGGTGGGGGGGGGACTTTGGTGAAGGGACTTTGGTGGGGGGACTTTGGTGGGGGGACTTTGATGGGGGACTTAGGGGTATGAGTTTTGAGGGACGGTGGATGGGTGGATGATTGGATGGGCGGATGGGCTGATGGGTGGAGGGGTGGATGGGTTGATTGGTGAAGGAGTGGGTGGGTGGATTGGTTGATGGGTTGATGATTGGATAGGTGGATGAGTTGATTGGTGGAGGAGTGGATGGGTGGGTTGGTTGATGGGTTATGGTTGATGTGGTGGCGATGATGGTGGTGGTTATGATGATGCTGTGATGGTGATGATAACGATGATAGTAATAAGGGTCGTGGTGGTAATAATGATCATAAGTTTAATGGAGTTGTGTATATTGTGTTACGTGTATTGTGTCGGTTGTATAGTGTCTCATGTCGGGGAGTATTGGATGCGGGGAAGAGATAAAAAGAGAAGGAGAGGAGAGAGAGAGATAGAAAAAGGGAGAGAATGAGCGAGAGAATGAGAGATACATAGATAGATAGATAGATAGAGGGAGAAAGAGGGAGAGGTATAGAGAGAGAAGGATAGATAGATAGATAGATGGGAGAGATAATAGAGGAAGAGAGAGGGAGAGATAGAGGGAGAGAGAGAGAGAGAGAGAGAGAGAGAGAGAGAGAGAGAGAGAGAGAGAGAGAGAGAGAGAGAGAGAGAGAAAGAGACAGAAAGACAAAAATAAATAGAAAAGGATAAAAACAGAAATGTCAAGTGAAAAACAAAAACAAAACAAAGTAAAACAAGAACAAAAAAAGAAAAAAAGAAAAGAAAAAGAGACAGAAAAAACAAAACAAAAAAGAACCAAAGTGCAAAAAGGGGAAGAGGAGGAAGGGAAGAGAGTAAGGAGTGGGGGAGGAGGGGAGGGGGGGAGGAGGGGAGGGGTGGAGGGAGGGATGGGAGCGCGGCGGGCGACTGTGTATAGAGCCAACACGTGCAGACGAATAGCCGCCATCAGTATGATTAAGTCGTGATTAAGGGATAAATGATCAACTCTCAACGGCATTAAGGCTTTGCTTGGGGACCTTCTTGTTGCCTGGGTGGAGGGGTGGTGGGGGGTGGTGAGGGGTGGAGGGGTGGTGGGGGGTGAGGGGTGGAAGGGGGTGGAGGGGTGGAGGGGTGGTGGGATGGAGGGGTGGAGGGGTGGTGAGGGGTGGAGGGATGGAGGGGTGGAGGGGTGGTGGGGTGGTGGGATGGAGGGGTGGTGAGGGGTGGAGGGGTGGTGGGGTGTAGGGTTGATGGGGTGGAGAGGTGGAGGGGTGGTGGGGTGGGGTGGATGGATTGATGGATAGATCAACCTATCCATGGGAACGAATGGAGTGTTGTAAGACGGGGTGGAGGATGGTTGGATGGATGAGTGGAGGGCTGTAGGACGCGTGAAAGCAGATTTACATAGACACAGACACACACACTTACACAAAAATACACACAAACTCACGTGCTCAGCTATACACTTACACAAAAATACACAAACGTACAGGGAAACATAAAATATAAATAAACACAAAGCACAAGAAAATGAAATAAACACACAAAAACATTAGAAGATAAAAATGAAAAACATAGAGTATAACACAAAAAACGAAAACAAAAAACACTACTCCTGCACATACACAAAAACACACTTATATAAAAAAAACACATACACTTGCATACACACAAAAATACACGAGGCTGAACAAAAAACAACACGTGCACTTGCAAAACACACAAATATAAACAAAATAAAACACGTACACAAATAAAACACACGTAGATAAACAAACAGCTTACGCAAACACACACAATGCATACAAAGATAAGCAAATAAAAAACACATACACTTGCATGCACATAAAATAAGATAATAATAAAAATGAGATTAGAAAACACAATTGAAACGCGCGCACACACACACACACACACACGAAGATAAACAAAAACAAACACGCACACAACGGAAATACACAAACACACACGAAAATAAACAAAACCAAACACGCACACAACGGAAACACACAAACACACACGAAGATAAACAAAAACAAACACGCACACAACGGAAACACACAAACACACGCACAAACACACACGAAGATAAACAAAAACAAACACGCACACAGCGGAAACGCACAAACACACGCACAAACACACACGACGTTCCAGCGAGTTTTCCAAAACCCTTGAAGACCCTCAGCGCTCCGGACAAGAAGGGCTCACATTTGTTTGTGCAAGAGATACACACTCTCTGATTGTTGAAGAGATTTCCCGAATTTCCTTTGGCATATTTGGTCATAGACGGAAAAATCTGGGCTCTTGTTTACACTCAATGCTGCAACGTAAACATTCTTGCATATGGAATCTTTTGTTAAAGAGATGCAAACGCTTTGCTTTTGTTCTTCGAGAAAAGAAAGGATTTTTTTTCTCTCCTTTTTCTTATCATCCTCTTCTTCTCTTTGAGGACGATTGGCTTTTCGAAGGTGGAAAGTTATGTTCTCTCTGTATTTTGTTATATAGTATTTTTCTTGTATATATGGTTTTAGTTAACCTATTTTCTGCATTATTTATTTCTCACCGTTATATCTGTTGGTCGGTATGACCTGGCGGTGTTTTGTGGCAAAAACAAAACAAAAACAAAAACATTTCTGGCTAAATGGGGCCAAAAAACTATTCTGATTCTTTTATTCGACCGCGCAGTATATCGGTATCTCATTTTTATTTTTTATTTCTCTAGCATTCCGAAATACCTGCCAAAGATCGATATCTATTTCCCCCCAAACGTCGCTATTTTTCACACGGCTCGATAAAGAACTTTGATACTATAATTAAACCTTCTAGACAACATAACTGACCTGTAAAAGGTTCTAGGTCGATATCATTCTCCATGCCACAGATTTTATTGGAAAGACGCACGGGCGAACTCTTCAGAATAATAGTTTGGGTCTCAAGCTTTTAAAAGTTTGATTCCATCCCGCCATTGCCTATCCACCCGTCTATCCATCTGTCCTTGCCTTTCTCTCTTTCTTTTCTATCCTTTTATTCCTATCTTTTCTTTCTTTTTTTAAACTCTCTGAAAGTGTGACTCTTTCCTGTCTATGTTTTTCTTTCTTTCTGTCGTTGACTTTTTGCTTCTTCTTTTCGATTTGTATGTTCTCTTATTAAAAAAAAAATCGTCTCTGTATTCTATCCTCACATTATGAATTAATCTAGAGACTAATATAAACATTCATTAGTTGACCGTCATTATTCCTGCTTCCAATCAGGATACTTTTGCTTAATTACATGCATTCTTTTACATTACTGTGTTTGTATATATTTTTTCCTCCTTGCAACTTGATTTCCCTTTATATAACTTTATGTTCTTTATCTGACTTTATTTCCCTTACAAAATTTGATTCTACCATACGACGTTATTTCCCATTATACAACATTTCTTCCATTTATACAACTTATTAAAATCCATTCTTGCAACTTTATTTTCACTATAAGAAAGAAAAACAAACTCATCCTTCACCTATATTTCCTTTCTTACTTTATTGCAGTTTCTACAACCTTATTTCTCATCTTTCAACTTACTTTACTTCCCATCAAGCAATCTCAACTTCCCTACCTATTACCTATTTCTCTTCTTACAACTTTATTTTCGTTCTTGCAAGTTCATATCCCATCTAGCAACTTTATATCCCTCCTTGCAACTTTATTTCCACCTCCTTGTAGCAACATCCCACGATTGATCACCCTAATAGTCCTTTCAGCATTAATTGAAACGAAGCCGAGTCAGCAGCAGTTTCGAACGCTGGATCCGGAACGCGTCTCGCCGTGTTAACAAGCCCGCCCGAGCGCCAAGCTGTCTCCGAAAGCGTCGACGTGTCAAGCCTAACAGATGGCGCCTCGAGAACATAAACTACAGCGGCTCGGAATGCTTGGGTTTTTGAAAATGTTATTTCATTTCCCTTCTTTATGACCTTTTTCTCCGTTTCTTATAAATTGATTTCCTGATTTAAACTTTTGTCTTTGTAAAAGAGGGGGGCGGGGTGAGTCGTATGAAGGGAAATAAAAGTTATAAAAAGGGTAAATGAAGAATTTAGAACGTATTGCACAGAGGATAATAAAATGATACATAGGGAAAAATGTTCCACGGAGTTAATCTGTACAAAGGGAAAATAAGCTACGTGGAGGGAATAAAGTTATATAAGGGTAATAAATTCATAAGAAAGAAAGAAAAAAAAAGGTTGAAGAGAGCAATAAAAAACATATATAAAAGGAAATAGAAGAAATCAGAGCAAAAACAAGACTGGAAGAGCAGGATGAGAAGAAAGCAGAGTGAAAGAAAGAAATAAGAAAAAGCAGAGACGAAAGGACACGAGAGTAGAAAAAAAGAGTTTATCATCGTTAGTACACACCAACCACAAAGTACACAGTACATAGAATCAATAGGTAATTTCTAAGACTCTTTTCATCTACGACATGTCCGTAACGAATTGCACACAAAGAAAATATCTGATATAAATAACAACCAATCATATTTCGCGCTTCAACCAGCCAATCAAAACGTCTGCTTCATCTCGCACGAACGAAATATCTCGAGCATTCGAATCTGCCCGAAGCGGCGCGGATGCCAGATGTCGCTAATGAAATTTTGTCTCTGAATTATAGAGCTGTTGAAGTCCTCGCTGGCCATTTACTGTCAAATAAGGAGCCTGCCCAAGCTCTGTCTTGCGGGATGTACGTGATGGGCGGCTGTCAGACAGGCGAAGACGTAAAGATCATCCTAACCTTCGGGTTTCCTATGTACATGAAAAGAAAACTTTATTGGCAATTTGCAAAGGATGTGTCTTAGATGAGAAATGTATTAGACTTTGTTGATTTGTCGCTTCCATGTACTTGAAGTGATGCGTATTGTCAAAATTGAGGATGAAAGGAAGAAGAAATAAAAAAGGGTAAAAAGAAATGGAGTAGAGGATGATGAATAAGGGAAAGGGGTAAGAAAAGAGAGATCAGGAAAAAAAACGGAAGACAAGAAGGAAGGAAGGAAAAGATAGATTAAGCGAATGAAAGAGACGAAGGCAAAATAAGAAAGGAAGAAAGTCAGAGAAAAAAATAAAGAAATAAAAGAAAACACGAATAGGATATAGTAGACTAAAGCAAAGAGAGAGAGAGAAAAAAGAAAAAGAAAAAGAACAAAGAAATGTAATAAATGGAGGGAAGAAGAAGAAAAAGAAAGAAAGAAAGAAAAAAAAACAAAAACCGGAAAGTATAAGAAAGATACAAACACACATTATTGACGAAAATGGCTGAAAAGATTAATTCGTCGAGATTGGGAACTTGGCCTGAGTTTATTCGACGTTCTGCTTAAGGTGGAGCAGAGAAAAGATTCGGAATTGTGATTAGTGACAAATCATTAGCGACAAAGACTACATCCGTCGAGGAAGAAGGTCAGGTAGCCACAGAAGACACGAAATGGTATTTTCTTTTAAGGGTTTTAAGAGCTGACTTACTACGGTAAATCTGCCTATCTGTCTGTTTGTCTATCTATCTATCTGAAGAAAGAAAGTGGGGGAGTGGGATATATATGTATATATATATATATATATATATATATATATATATATATATATATATATATATAAAGAGAGAGAGAGAAATAATGATATACATATATCATATGCTTTAATAATGTAGTCGGTACAGGTAAGAGACGTAACCATCAATCATTTACACACAATTAATTTATCACAAGAAAGAAAGATGTATATTCACATGACAGCAACACAAATGCAACCGTTAACCAACAAATCAAAGTTAAAGTTACACATTCTGTTGCACACTGCAATAAGTTCCTCACTGCTCGCCCGATAATGTATTGCACATTTCTTAGTGCGTAAAAATACCGTGCATTTCAAGTTGCAGGATACACAGATTCAATTGCAAGTTGTTCGAAACAGCTCAACACGGTTTTCTGTCTGTTATGTAAGAAAACTGTAACACTTTTCTGCTGCTACATTAAATATCATGAGTTCATTTTACAGGATGCGTTATACTGAACAATGACCGATGAACACAGCCACAGACAGGAGGACAGAGAGACAGAAGAAGAAGAAGAAGAAGAAGAAGAAGAAGAAGAAGAAGAAAAAAAAAAAAAAATACAAAAAAAAAAAAAAACAAAAAAAAAAAAAACAGACAAACAGACAGACTCGCTCAAGAATTCCATTTGGCTTGGAAGATCGAGCCACATCGCCTCGGACATCTGATGTCACATTAACCGATACTAACGACAACCAAGAAAAAGACTTCACTGTAATTTAATTTAAACTCAGCTGACGTGACGATTTCTCTCTATACATGAATATATATCTATATATCTATATATTTATATATCTATATCTATCTATCTTTCTATCTACCTCTATCTATCTTTCTATCTACCTCTCTCTCTCTCTCTCTCTCTCTCTCTCTCTCTCTCTCTCTCTCTCTCTCTCTCTCTCTCTCTCTCTCTCTCTCTCTATATATATATATATATATATATATATATATATATATATATATATGTATATATATATATATATATATATATATATATATATATATATAAATATAAATGTAAATGTATACCAATATATATCTATATATCTATACCTATCTATCTATCTATCTATCTATGTATCTATCTATATACATATACACATATATACACATACATATTCACACACACACAAACACACGCATAAGTATCTTATCTATCTATCTATATCTATATCTGTCTATCTATCTCTCTATCTATCTCTCTATCTCTCTATCTCTCTATCTATCTATCTATTTATCTATCTATCTATCTATCTATCTATCTATCTATCTATCTATATCATATATCATATATCTTATATATATATATATATATTTATATATATATATCTATATATATTATATATAATATATATATATATATATATATATATATATATATATATATATATATATATATATATAATAATATATATAAATATATATATATATATATATATATATATAATATATAATATATATACATTATATAATATATATATATATATATATATATATAATATATATATATATATATATATATATATAATATATATATTATATATATATATATATATATATATATATATATATATAATATATATATATATATATATATATATATATATATATGTATATATGTATATATAAATAATATATATATATGTATATATGTATACATCTATGTATATTTATATAAATATATATATATATAAATATATACTCACACACACACATATATGTATGTATGTATATATATGTATATATATATATATACATATATATGTATATATATATATATATATATATATACA
>NW_028234443.1:16334713-16337213 GCF_977035675.1 Penaeus japonicus
AAAAAAGATACCACCACCAAAAAAAAAAGAAAGTTATAAAAAATAGTTAGTGGAGAATACAATGTTAGGTGTCCGGACAAAGCGTAGCGCAATATCCATTTTCATTAAGGGGAGTTGTTAAATGTAGTAGCCTGTGTGTTTGTGTAAAAGGGGGGTGGGTGAGGAGGGCGAGGAGAGGAGGGAAGGAAGGGAAGGGATAGAAGGGAGATGTGGAAAGGGAGGAGGAAGGGAGGAGAAGGAGGGGGAGGAAGGGGGGAGGGAGGAGAAGGGGATAGAATAAGAAAGAGGAGAGCGGAAGTTGGAAGGGGAGAAGGGGAAAGGAGGGAGGAAAAGGTAGGGAGGAGAGGCAGGGTGAGGAGACGAGGGAAGAAAGGGGAAGGAGTAGGTAAGGAAGAGGGGGAGGGGGAGGAAGAAAATGAAAACAGGAGGAGGGGAGAGGGGGGAGGGGAAGGGGGTAGAATAAGAAAGAGGAGAAAGAAAGTTGGAAGGGGAGAAGGGGTCAGGAGACGAGGGAAGGAAGAGGGGGAGGGGGAAAGAATAAGGATGGAGAGAGAGGAAGATGAGTGAGGATGAGGGAAAAAAGAGAAGGGGGGGGGGGAGATGAAGAAAGAGGAGGGAGGAGGGTGAAAGAAGAGGGAATGGGAAGGAAGGGGAGGAAGGGAGTGGGAGAGAGAGAGAGAGAGAGAGAAAGATGATGAAGAGGGAGATGGTGAGAATAGAGAAGGAGAACAAGAGAAGAGGGAGAAAGGGGCGTTTGTGTTTGTGCGCGTAATTCTTTCTAAATTTTGCCAGTTAAAAAAAAAATCTTATTTGCTATATCTTTCCATTTTCTTTTGAATTAAAATGCAAAAACGCGTTAATCACAAATACCCATAATCACAACCGGAGCTTCAGGTATACGAACAAACTCCAAGTGAGAAAGATTTCGTACCCTACAGCTGGCAAACGGACAAAAAAAAAAAAAAAAAAAAAAAAAAAAAGGGGGGGGGGATGCGTCTCATAGTATCTGCTGTTCATGGGTGTCGTCTCGGGTCATTTGAATATTGGAAAAGGACAAGAACAATGGCTGGAGAACGTTCAGGACTTATAACGGAAACAGTGCCGACTGTTCTGGGCGAGTAGGCATCCGCTGTGCGATTTTCACGAATGTTTGGAAAAAGGAAAAGGAAAAAAAAGGCTTTTGATGATGATGATGACAATGATAATGATTGTGATATGATAATGGTAATGATAATGATAATAATTATAGTAATAACAATGAAGATAATGATAATAATAACAACAACAATTACGATAATAACACTGATAACATTGATAGCAATAATGATGACAATAATAATGATACTAGTGATAATAATGATAATGATAATGGTAATAACAACAGTGATATTAATGATAATAACAATTGTAAACATAACAATGAGGATGATGTTAATAGTAATGATTATGATAATAATAATAATAATAATAACAGATCAATAAAAATGATAATACTGGTGATAAAGGTGATAATATCAATAATGATTACGATGATAATAAATGTCAAAATGAAAAAAAAAACAAAAAAAAAAACAATGAAAATCCACTAAACATCTTCAACCCACGCCCTCGTATGGCAACGAGATGGAAGTCACATACCCTATTACCCATTACCCATACCCTCTTCGGACACCCATGATAACTGAAAGCTTCCTTCAGGTGCTGAAACAACGCCTGAAGTCAGCATAAGACGAGAGAATACGCGGGGAATGATCACCTTTTTGGACGACAATGGCGGAGAGCGAGAAGGTGGAATGAAAGTAGATGGAAGACTTTTGAACCTGATGTATGGGGAATGGAAGAGGGAAAGAAAGAAAGGAAAGAGGAAAGGGAGGGAGGGAGGAAGGGAAGAGAGGGGAAGAAAGAAAGAAAAGATTGAAGAGAGGGAGAGAAGAGGGGAAAGAAAAAAAGGAAGTGGGGGGGGGGGGGAGGGAAGAGAGGGGAAGAAGGAAAGAAAAGATTGAAGGGAGGGAGAGAAGAGGGGAAAGGAAGAAAGGGAGGGAAGAGAAAGAAGGAGAGGGAGGGGGGGAAGAGGGGGGAAGAAAGAAAGAAAGGAATGAAGGGAGGGAGAGAAGAGGGGAAAGAAAGAAAGAAAGGAATGAAGGGAGGGAGGGAGGAGGGAGAAGAAAGAAAGAAAGGAATGAAGGGAGGGAGAGAAGAGGGGGGGAGAAAGAAAGAAAAGAATGAAGGGAGGGAGAGAAGAGGGGGAAAGAAAGAAAGAAAGGAACGGAGGGAGGGAGGGAAGAGAGGGGAAGAAAGAAAGAAAGGAAAGAAGGGAGGGAGAGAAGAGGGGGGAAGAAAGAAAGGAATGAAGGGAGGGAGAGAAGAAGGGGGAAGAAAGAAAGAATGGAATGAAGTGAGAGAGAGAAGAGGGCGGAAGAAAGAAAGAAAGGAAAGAAGGGAGGGAGAGAAGAGGGGGAAGAAAGAAAGGAATGAAGGGAAGGAGAGAAAGAGGGGGAAA
>NW_028234443.1:16350808-16353308 GCF_977035675.1 Penaeus japonicus
ACTTTATTTTCTATCATGATAAATATTATAATCGTTATAATTTTCTTTGGTATTATTGTCATCTTTATCATCCCCATTACCGTCATCGTCACTAATGTCATTATGATCATTATCATTATTATCATCTCCATTGTCATTATCATTATCATCAGCATCATTATTAGCCATATCATCCTGCATCCATCCATCCCCCTCCCTTCTCTTTCCCCTTTCCCCCCTTTCTCTCTCTCTATCTATTTATCTCATACTCATTCATTCTCTCTCTCTCTCTTTTCTCTCTTTCTCTCTCCCTCTTTCTCCCTGTTCCCCCACCCCTCTCTCCCCCTCACCCTCTCTTTCCCTCTACCCCCCACCCCCCTCCCCCGCCACTCCACGTAAACCCCCAATCCACCTATCATACACCGATCACTTTCTCCCTCTCTCTCTCTCTCTTTCTCTCTCTCTCTCTCTCTCTCTCTCTTTCTCTTTCTCTTTTTTTTTCGTCTCTTTTCTTTTTTCACCGCCTCTGTCCGCAACTTCGACACCACGTCCGCTCGAGCTGTCCGTCTGCCGATCCGCACTTGCATTAATGTCAAACCTTTTACGAAGTCGGACGTGAAATGTCGAAATTCTGGTCGAGAGAGGAAATTACGAAGGTCAATTAAGGTCAGAAGAAGTGTATTTGTTATTAGTTTTATTGTTGTTATTTTTTTTGTTATAAATAATCAGTCATTATCATTGTTCTCATTGATATAGGTGATATGATGAAGGTGATGATGATGTTAATAACAACAATGATAGTAATAATGATGATGATAGTAATGCTGATAATATCAATGGTGACGTTAATCTTGATATTAAAGATAAAATCAACAATATCAAGGATTGTGATCATCACAATGGTCAGCATTATCATCAGTATGGTCCATATACTGATAAAAATAATGATAATGATAACGATAATGATAATGATGATATCAATAATAATGATAATGATTATAATAACAATGACAACGATAAGGATGATAGTAATTATAATGATAGGAATAAAATTAGAATAACAATAATAATGATGATAATGATAATGACAACAACAATGAAAAAATAGTATGTGTGCCAGTATTTGTGTAGCAAAGGTAAACACACAAAATACACGCACACACACATACATGCACACATACACACACAAGCACACACATACATAATATACACAACTATGCGTGAACACATACAAACACAAATTTTTAACTTTTTTTTTTTAATGATTTTTTTTTGTGTGTGTGAATCTGTAATTTTCATGGATCCAAATGCTTACGTGTTTTTGAATTAATATGTGTTTATTAATGAATTTATACTTTTTAGATGAATCTATGCGTTTTGTATGACTGGATCTATGTGTTTTTATGACTATACTTTTTGGCGAATAGATGTTTTTTGATGAATATATGTTTTTGCTTTTAGATGATACTATGGCCTTAAGAATGATTTAACCTACGTATTTTGATAAATTTACAAGATTCATATCTTTATCTAATGCATCCATGTTTATTTTTTTCAAGATTTTTATTAATTAATCTTTTTTTCTTTATAAATATGTTTTTTTATGTAAAATTAAATATATAAAACTAGATCTGCGTGTCTAAAAGGCAGAATTTTATCTTAGTGAATACATATTTTTTTTCTTTATAGCTTTATTTTTTTATCACTAAACGTAGGCTTTGTGTGGGAGGTTTGACAGCTGCATGACACAAGGACAGAACAACAATTAGCAGAAACACGCACGCAGAGTGCATCATAATGACGTTGACATTGCTTGCGCAGATCTGGTTTTAATGAACATCCGGTTTCAGATTTTGTTTTTAAGTGTCATGAGGTACAGTTAGTGAAGCTTCTCAGCAAATTAATTTTTTTTTGTATCTTCGGTATTTATAGAAACCCTGGATTAGATGATGGTATTTATGATTGTTTGTTTATAGCAATGACATCTATTCAGTCAACTGATGCTAAATATTTTTTTGTTTTTATTGGTGATTTTAATGAACGCCATCGTGAGTGGTCTAACTCTGTAAGACCAACAAATACAGATGGTGTGAACAGCTGGTAGATAACGTATCCCATGTTGATGGTGGCTGTTTGGATTTACTTTTAATTGACGTTCCAGGTGTTACTGAAGCATCTGTTCTTGTACCAACTGGTACTTCTGACCACATTGCAATTTACTGTCAAATAACACTTGATTTTAAAAGTCTAGATATTGCCACTTTCTGTCAGGATATTTTTGAGTCGCGTGGGAACTGGGATAATATTTACCATGTACTTCTTTCTGATGATTCTGCTTTAAGTGTGAATGTTTGTCTTTTAAAGATACTTGACAAAAGAGTGTCATTCAAATTCATCAAGTTACAAGTTAAGGATAAGACATGGGTTAGTGCTGATTGCATGATTGCTCCTAATAAGAAGCAGAGAGCATATCAACTTTGGTCTAGTAATCATAATCAACTAAATTGACAAAATCATTCCA
>NW_028234443.1:16369357-16374357 GCF_977035675.1 Penaeus japonicus
GAGGGAGAGGGAGGGGGGGGGGAGGGGGGGGAGAGGAAAGAGGGAGAGGGGGGGAGGGAAGGGAGAAGGGGGGGAGGGGGAGGCGCGAAGGAGAAGAAGAAGATGAAAAGACAGAAGTAGAAAGGAGGGAGGAAAAAAAGAGGAAAAACAATGAAAGAAAAGAGGGAGGCAGGGGATGAAAAAAGACAGTAAGAAAGGGGAGAGGAGAAAGAAGGAGATCGGATGAAAGAAAAATAATGAAAAGGAGAGGGAGAGGTGGCGGGAATGGACCAAGGAAAGACAGAAGAGAAAAAAGGGCGAGAGAGATAAGGAAAGAGAGAGAAAAAAAACAAAAAAAAAAATGAAAAGGGAAAGAGGGAAAAGGGAAATGAGAATGAAAGGAGAAAGGAAGAGGGAATTGATATAGGCAAATTAAGGGGAGAGGAATAAGAGAATGGCAGAGAAGAGTAAGGGGGGAGGAGAGAATGGGGGAATACAGAAGGAAGAAAAAGGAATGAATGGGAAGACAGAAGAAAAATCGCGAGAGAGAAAAGAGGAAAATGATACAGAGAGAGGGGGAGGGGACGAGGCGAGAGGGAGAGATGAGAGGAGAGAAGAGAGAGGAATTAACGAAGAGGGAGAGAGAGCTGGGAGATGAGAAAGGAAATAGGGGAATATAACGTTGAGAGAAATAAAATAAAAGGAAAGATATGTTAAACACAGACGATAAGGGATAGAAAAGAGAGAGAGGAGAGAGAGAGAAGTGAAAAGATAAGTAATAAATAAGAGGGGAGGGGAAAGTAGGAAAAGTAGGAAGAAGAGGAAGAGCAGAAATGAAAAAGGAGGAAGAGGGAGATGGGAAAGGAACAGAAGGGAAGAGAAAATTGAGATGAAAGAAATAAAAGGGAGAGTGGATGAGAGAAAAAGAAATAGAATAATCGTGAGGAGGGGAGTGGAACAATTAAAGACTGAACGGGAGCAATTGAGATTAAAAGACAATATAAAATAGAGAGAAGAGAGGGAGGAGAGAAGAGAATAGAAGAAGGGTAAATGGAAGGAAAAATAGGGAAGAGAAAAAGAGAGAGAAATAATAATGAAAAAGGCTTGAAGATGGAAGCTGGAATTATAGAAGAAAGGGAAAGAGTAAAAAAGGAAATTTATTATAGAGGGAAAAGAAAATAAAAAATAAAGGAAATGGAGAGGAGGAGAAAAGAGAAGAGAGAGAGAAACGATAAGGGAGAGGACAGAGAAAGGGCACAATACAGGTAGAGAGCAACAGATAGGTGAGAGGTGAGAGAAGGAAAAGAAAAAAGAAGATTATATATGGATTAGGAAAGAGCAATGCAAAAGAGAAAAGGGATCGGGAGGAAATGGCAATAAGGGCGAGTGGAGAGAGGAGGATGATGACGAGAGAGAGGAGAGAGAGCAACAGATTCACTGCGAGGAAAATAGCATTGGGACGAGTATGGGGATAATGAGTAAGAGAGAGAAGGAGAACGAGAGAGACAGAAATATAGAAAGGACACGGAAGAGGGACAGAGCAATAGATGGAGACAAGATGAGAGGGAATTGGAACAAGGGGGAGAGAAGAGACAACAAAGTTAGGAGAGACAACAAGCGAAGATGAGGGAGATGGAGAGAATATTCTATGGTTGCTAGATGAGGGTGATGAAGCGGTTCCAGTGCAGCACACGACTTATTTGGCAGTGGATTGGATTTCATCACTCGCGAGTTGGTAAGGGTTTTCATCACGCTTTTATTGTGCGGGGGATTTCATTAAAGTACTATTGTACAGGGAAATCTAACTCAGGGAATTTCACCATTCGATTATCGTGAGGAAAGACTCCTCAAAACCTTTAATTGTGAGAGGGGTATTCCAACACACGCTATTGTGCAAAGGGATTCCAACACACGCTTATATAGTACAGGGTTCTCTCTGCTATAAACAATTAGCCTCCATTCCCCATATTTCCGCGAACGAAAGAGATAGCAACGAGTTAAATTCAGCAGAAAATCTTATTTGATTGGGAGAGACCGAGGCAATTCTATTTAGAGAATCCATTAGGGCAACAACAATAGGCCATTCTGTTGTCCCATTTATTATATCAATTGTAGCTTAATGCTTACTTACATGATTGTAAATGGATGTATGTTTCTGTTTTATCAGCGAAAGCATAGGGTATATAACACATTTATACATGTTATAGTTATAATAGGGGGTTGTATACACTCTATATAGATTTTACGATTTCTCGCTCAGACACACGTAGGCATACGCACACAAAAATGTTCACACACATTTCCACACTTTATAACCATATATGCAAAGAGACATATTTACATACCCACATCTACACACATACACACATTTCCAAGCTTATACAAGCAAAGCATATAAATGATCGTTTACACACACAACACCACACAGATACACTAACAAATGTACATGGACACCGTTACACAAGCAAATACAAGAACAAACACATTTACATATACAACACCCACTAATGCTAATGTACGCAAATGCATATTTACATATACAAACACCAAATAAAACACGTAGACACAAAAACACATAGTAACACCTACTATACACAAAAAATATACACCTGCACATATAAAAATACACACACTAATGAACCCTAAACATATGCACAATAGCAAACACAAGTATAGATATACACATTATGGCACAATCACGTTCAGCAACACAAACAAACAATGATTGAAAAAACAAAACAAAAAATAATACAAACACAAACAAAAATGCATACACTAAACCACACGAACAAACACGCAGGACAGACAGAATAAGATCTCACACAAACGCACACAACATTATACAGTTAAACTAAAAAAAAATGAAGAGTAAGTATATATACACAAACATTACATTAATACAACTACACAAAATCACAACAAACACAACCAACATGCCCTCAAAACACATACATTACTAACGATACGAAGAAAAAAATAACAGGACACAAAACACACACGAAAACCATACACACACACGAAATCAATAAAACACCAACACAGTTACAAACACACAGATCCTGCAGCAGTTTGCATTGGAAATCCCCACCACTAAGGTATAAGCTTTTGAAGGACCAATTCATGTATTTGAGATTTCTCCAGGAGATTAAAGCGAGGGCGCTGGTCTTAATTATAATATATAAGAATATTTTTGTTTGTTCAGGAGCACAGCAGGAGGAAGGAATAGGCAGAGGGTCGGAAATAATTGTAGGAATAGGAATAATTACTATAACGGAGATTTTGAAGGAAATAAATAAGGGAATATTTATTGGGGGGGAAAGGAAAAAAAAAAAAAGAAAAAAAAAAAAAAAAAAAAATAAAATAGATACAATGGACATCAACAATGCTAGATGGACGGTTTGATTATCAACAAGAATTTGGTATGGTCGATCAATGCAAGAAGTTAATAAGCATTAAATTCTATTTACTTTTTCATAACCTTCTCAGTCTTTTCCCCAAAAGCGCTTGCTATTTCATTTCTGCTTGTTTTATTTTATGACATCTGTTGTAAGGAAATTAATGTAATATCTTAGATTATGATCTTAGGCAATTGCCGGCTAAATGTGAGCCTCGGGTGTGGAGCGCTTTGGCAACTTTGCACTTAGAACTCTTAGAGACATTGGATAGCGTTGGCATATCACTTTAAATGTCACAGAAAAATAATTAGAAAAAAAAAAGAAGAGAAATTAAAAAATGGTTATCCAAAGCAAAAAGAAGAATACCTGATGTACGAATGAACAAATGTCCGTTTTTGGGAAACGAAATATTAATTGGTTCTCAATGATTGAATTACAGAATCTTTTTTTGCTAATTACATTCATTTGTTTTGATCAATTATAAAGGTTGGAAGAATGTTTTTAATTCACTTTATCATTATTGTTATTTTGTCTTTATTGTTTTGCTTTTTTCAATTTATGATGAAGGAAAAGGTTGGCATAACCATTGTGGAAATTATGCTAAATTGATGTGTGTATGTGTGTGTTCACGTGCGTGTGCGTGTGCGTGGGGGTTGTGGCGTTTTTTTTTTTGTTTTCGGCGTTTTCGTGCGTTTTCGTGTGGCGTGTTCGGTGGTGGCGTGTGCGTGCGTGGTGTCGCCTTCGTGTCCGCGTCCGCGCTAAATGTGTGGTTTTGTGGCTTTATAAATTATATAAACGCATGTACACAATGCGCAACAACAGAAAAAAACAACAACAACAAATACCTTGATCATGACCCAATATAAAGACGACTGACAGTGTCAACAATGACTCCACGCCTCTTATCGAAAAGAGGAAAACCTCACATTTTCTAGTTTCGAAATTTTTTACCGAACGGAGACGAAACAACAGTGTCACCGCGTTGCAGTGGCAATAAAGTGCCATTTAGCTGACGTCACGACCGTGTTCTCATTCCTCACAATAAACAGGGGAATATACTTGTTCTCATGTTGTAAATTCATATCAACGTGAATACGTGAGCTCTCATGTTACCAAACAGTGACCAAAAACAAAAAGGATGTTGGGGTTATTTGAAATAAATGAGATTGTTTGTAACAAGTCTGTTTGATTGGTTTGATTTTGAACGATGATAAAGATTCTATTGATAGCACGGTGAATGGAATCATTATAGCAGGGATGGTGAGGGAATTATCCGAGTATATGATGAAGTTTGAATTGCCCTAAAACGGAATATAAATATAAGATTTGCTATGATATTATAGTAGAATTTCGTTTTATAACAGTTATGAGGGGATATAACAATTATTTGGTGGATGATGGATGTATGAGGGAAGGGGGGGTGGAGTTGTGGTAATGGTGATAACAATAATGATGATAATGGTGATGATGACAGCAGTAGTAATGATGATGATTATGATATTGGTGATGATTGATATAACGATAGTGGGAATGATGACAAAGACAATGATAATATTGATTAAAATGATAGTAATGACAGTAATAACAATGATAATGATCGTAAGATAATGATAATAAGATGATACT
>NW_028234443.1:16379357-16384357 GCF_977035675.1 Penaeus japonicus
GGGGGGGGGGGGAAGAATACATTGATCACCTATTCCTCGCTTCGGAGAACTAGGTTAGGACGATGTGCCGATATATGAATTGTCAAATTAACGGTGCTTCTGCGCCATCTGCGCAAGAAGGGAATATAACAAGTATTTCGAAAGTTTTCGAACACCGGACATGTCTTCGAAGCATGTTCGAGCACAAGGCCAGGTAGAGCTGGACTCCTGGAAGGCCGCACGCGAACCCGTCACACGGGTATCTTTTTTCTTTTTTTTTCTTGCAGTGACTTTTTGTCTGCCGACGCGCCCCGCATAATCCTTTTAAACATATGTCATTTCGATTTAGTTGGTTGTGTTTCTATGTATCTGCCATCATTATTTTTATGTGTGTCCTAGCCACGCCCGTGTTAACTACGATTTCAACAATATATCACATATATACGCATAATATATATATATATATATATAATATATATATATACTGCCTATATATATATTCAATATATTATAAAATTATAATATATATTATATATCATATTCTAATTATATATATATATATATATACACACACATCACCACACGTGTAGTTAACCCTGTGTGTGTTTGTGTGCATATTCTGCACACACATACTTCCACAGAAACCCGGACCCAGCGCTGCAAATCTCCATTAAAAACCGCAAACATATCCTTCTTTTAAAGACCGCACACCATATAATTCCCGCTTCCGTCCCCCGCCTGCCGCCCCGCCCGCCGCTTCCGCTCGCCCGCTTCCGCTCGCCCGCTTCCCGCCGAGATTTCCGATCCGCACGCTCGCGCGCGCGTTGCTGGAGGAGTCTGCAAGTAATTTATAAGAGCAATGGCAAACAATTAGCGGGGAAACTGGAGCGCCCCAAGAATCTTGGCGGAAACTTAGGGGGAGAAAATTAACTCCTTAAGCGAAACAAACTTTGCTTCTCATTAAAATTGTCGTCCTACAACATTGCCGCCTAATGACCAAAAAGGGACAACGACCGTGCGTGGCGACGGGCGGGCAGGGGCGACACTTCGAGGCGCCGGTGGGGGGGGGGGTGGGGGGGAGAAGATGGAGATGGGGGGGAGGGAGGGGGGAGGGCGGGGGGAGGGGTTAGATGTTTAGGGGCAGGGAAAAGTATGGAAAATATGAAAGATAAGAGGAAGAAAGAGAGAGAAGTGACGGGGGTAGAGGTGGGGGGGGTTGTGAGTGGACAACGAGAGGAGGAGGGGGGAGGGATGGGTAGTGATAAGAAAAGAGAGGGGGAGGGTGATGGTGGTAGGGGAAGGGAGAGGGGGCGAAGGGGGGGGAATAAGGGAAGAGAAAACATGGCGGAGAGGGGGGGAAGTGGCTGGAAGAAAGTAAGGGAGGGACGTATGAGAAGTATGAGATATGGAAATATGAGAAGAGAAAGGCAAAGGAAGAGTTGGAGAGGGATATAACACTGAGAGAGGCTGGGGAAGGGAGAGTGAGCGAAAAGTATGCGGAATGAGAGAGATTAGAGAGAGGAGAGTGGGGGAGAGAGAGAAGCAGGAAAGAACTCACTGAAGGTGGAAGGAAGGGATAGAGTGGGCGAAAGGAAAAGAGGATGGGGAAAACGAAAGTTTTGCGATGAGAGAAGAGAGAAGAGAGGAGAGAAATAATGATGAGAGAGGAGAGGAGGGGGGGGGGGGTGAGAGGGGGTGGGTGAGATACGAATGGTGGTGAGAGGGGGGGGGTGAGGGGGGGGGGGGTGAGATGGTGAGTGAGGGGTGAGTTGGGAGTGAGATGGGGGGGGGGGTGGATAGGGGTTTGAGGGGGTGGATGAGGGGGTAGGTGGGGGTTGGTGAGATCGGGGGTGGGGTGAGATGCGGGTGTTGAGGTGTGAGATGGTGAGTGAGTGTGTGAGATTTGGAGAATTGTTGTGAGGGGGGTGTGAGTGAGGGAGATAGCGGGAAAGAGCGAGAGGCTGTGATAGAGAGAGAAAGAGAGATCATGAGAGCGTGAGAGATGAGAGACGAAAGAGACCGGAGGAGACAACAAGAGGAGGAGAGAGGTTACAACGAAACAAAAAATACATATAAACCAGAAGCTTGGGAGAGGGGGAGAAGGGGGGTGGAGGAAAGGTTTAAAGGGGGGCGGAAGTAAGCACCAAGAGAGGGAATAATATGGCGTTTGTTTTTCTCGTTACACTTTCGTACGTTACGCGAATTTGGTGTGTAGGGTAGTCACCCGGAAGAGTGGGGCGCTTTCCCCGATTCTAATACAGTGTATGTCGGGGGCGGGGCGGGGGCGGGGTGGGGGAGAGAAAGGGGGGGAGGGGGTGAAGCTGAGGGCGGGGAGTGAGGGGGGGGGGCCGGGGGGAGGGGGAAGAATGTTTTTTCATTCAAACGCCAAAAATAGGCCTTAGATTCTGATATCGGGGAAAATTAAATCTTTTATCTTCTTTACCCCCCCCCCCCCCCCCCCCCCCCCCCCCCCCCCCCCCCCCCCCCCCCCCCCCCACCCCCCCCCCCCCCCCCCCCCCCCCCCCCCCCCCCCCCCCCCCCCCCCCCCCCCCCCCCCCCCTGCCTACCTTCTCTCTCGTATCTTGGTAAATCTTCCTCAGCCACCAGAGTGAACTTTGAAACTCGTAAAGTACAGGCAAATTTGACCTCAATCGTCTACTTCTGGAAAGTCTCCTTCTCTTTTGATTTCGTTCTTTCCCAAAATGCAGTCTCTGTGGCAGATTTTTTACCTTTGACCTCTCCCTCCCTCCCTTTTTCCCTGTCTCTCTCTGTGGCAGAATTTTTGACCTTTTGACCTATCAGGAATCGTTATATTATATATGCAAAAAATATTCTAATACTCACATCTTGTCTGTGTGTGTGTGTGTGAGTGTGTCTTTATGTTCTGTGTGTGAGTGTTGGCCTTTGTGCAAGAATGTGTTGTTGTATATTTTGTTTGTCTTTTTTCTTAAGTGTTTCTTTTTTCTCCTTTCTTTCATCCCTTTTCTCTTGATTTTTTTTTTTTTTTTTTTCGAAAAAAGTCTTTGATATTTTCATTATTCATCCTTTGAGTCGCTTTTGTTTTTGCTTTTGTTTTTGTTTTTAATCTTCGATAGTTTTGCTGTTTTTTTCCCCCTTTTTTGTCCGTTGGCATCTTTTCTGCATGAGCTTATTCCTTTTTTTTCTTCTTTTTGCTTCAATTTTATCATAGGCATTGAACTCTCATTTTCTTTTCTTTTTTATTTATACTCCTTGCGCCTGCCCCCCCTCCACCGCCACTCCCTCCATATCACTTCCTACGCTCCCCGGCAAGGCCCTTCTTAGTCCTCTCCTCTTCTTCTTTCTTTCTTCTTTTTTTCTTCTGCTTCCTCCTCCCCTTCTTCCTTTATCTCCTTCTCCTGTACCTATTCTTACTCCTACTCCTACGCCTGTTCCTTAAAATCATCATCATTATCATCATCATCATCATCATCATCCACTTCCCCCTCTTGCCCACACTCCTACTCCTTCTCCTCCCCCTCTTCCTTCTCCCTCCTCTCACCCTCCTCCTCCTCTTCCTTCTCCCTCCTCTCAGCCTCCTCTTCCTCCTACTTCTACTCCTATTCCTCCTCCTCCTTTTCCGCCTCCTCTATTACCACCATCATTTCTTTCATTCTTCCACTACTCCTTCCTCCTCCAAACAGCTGACGCCTTACCCCCCTCCCCCTCTCCCCCCCCTGCGCCCCCACCCCTCTCACCGTACGTCTTCCTCATCGCATTTGCCGCGAGCTCTCCCTCCTAAACAAGGATTTCTTATCAACGAAGCGTCAGGCGAAGCAAACATGGCGATTGCAGAGATCGGAGCTTTACTCGGTAGCTTGGAGCTTCTAGACTGGCGGGATGAAGCTTTATTCGGTGACTCGGAGCTTCGAGACTGACGGAATGAATGAAGCTTTAGGGACGGAAGATTCGAACTCCAAACAGCTGGAACGAAGCTTTATTCGGTGACTCGGAGCTTTGAGACTTACGGAATGAATGAAGCCTTAGGGACAGAAGATTCGAACACGAAACAGCTGGAACGAAGCTTTATTCGGTACCATGGTAAACTACAAGACTGCAAAAAAAACGAAGGCTTAGAGGCCGAGAGCTTCGAAAATGACCGGGGAATGAAGCTCTACTCGGTTGAATCGGAGCTTCGAGAAGCCGCCCCCCGTTACCTTTTTTACCTTTAGAGAATGAGACCGGAAAACAATAGGAATGAAGCCTTTACTCCTTGCTCAGTAGCGGGTATATTTCGAGACTGACAGAGTGAAGCATCACCCGGTGACTCGTAGCTTCGAAACGGCTGTTGGGGCGAATGGCGATACCTGAATTCGCGACGGGAAGCTGAGTTGCGGTTGTGTGATGATTTAGTGCCTTGTTGTTGTCGGCGATGGGAGCTATTTTTATGGTTTATGATGGGTTGGGGTCGCGTTGTACAGATTCGTTTCTAAATGAACGAAGCAGCATGGGTTTGGAGTTCGGAACCGTTCTTTTTCTATCATTCTCAGTTTATTTCTTTTGTTCTTTCGTTGTTTTGATTTGCTGAATTGTGCGGAACAATATGTGGGGAGTTTGAGTTTGAGTATTCTCTCTCTCTCTCTCTCTTTCTTTCTCTCTCTTTCTCTTTCTCTCTCTCTCTCTCTCTCTCTCTCTCTCTCTATATATATATATATATATATATATATATATATATATATATATATATTTCTGTAGCTCTATCTATCTATATCTGTTTTCTTTGGATCTTTTCTCTCTCTCGTGCTGGTAAAGCGTATTGAAAAGGGGAGCTCAAGAAACTTTTATTCTTTATTCGTAGCATCTGCGAACTATAAAAAAAAAAAAACTTTTACCTTACCGGCATGGGAATCGAAAGTAATTGCTTGATTTGTGTTCTTTTTTTTATCGAAAACGTAGCATCTGCGAACTATCAACAGCCAAAAATCTCTCAAGCTAAGGTGTTCTTTCTCGTCGGCAAGAAGACATTATCCTCAAGAGGGCGTTTCACGGAGCCTGAAGACCAG
>NW_028234443.1:16391857-16404357 GCF_977035675.1 Penaeus japonicus
TGTGTTTTTCTTCTTTTTTATCTATGTTTTGATGTGTGTTTGTGAGTCTTTCTCTCTTTCTCTCTCTCCCCCCCCCCCCCCCCCCCCCTCCCCCCCCCCCCCCTCTCCTATTTATTATTTTCTAATATTATATATAAATATATATAAAATTATAAAATATATATATATATTTTTATATATATATATGTATGTATATATAATATATAAATTTATATATCTTTATAAAATATGTATATTTTTATAAATTTTAATATATATAAATATATATTACATATATATACATATTATTAAGTGTTTAATTTTTGTTTTGTTTTCCCTTATATCTATATATATTTATTTATAATATTTATATATTTATTATATGTATATATAAAATAATTATATATATATATTATTTTATATATATATATATATTTATACATATATATTCATTATATTTACATAATATGTATATATATATAGATTATATTATATATATATATTTATATGGTCTATTTATAGTATATATATATTTATATTATAGAATATATATAATTTATGCACTATATATGATATAAATATATGTTAATATATATATATATTTATATTAATATATTTATAATATTATATATATTCTATTTATATAAGATTGGTATAATATGCTGAGTTGTGAGGGTGTGTGTGTGGTTGTGTGCTGTGTGGTGTGTGTGTGTGTGTATGTAAGTGTGTGTGTATACGTATATGTATAGGTATATATAAATATATGTAGAATATATAAACATAATATATTATATATATAATATATATATATATATATACATAACATACATTAATAATATAATATATATTTAGAATATATTTTTATATATTATTTATATGTATATATTATATATATATATATATATATATATTTTATATTTGAATTACACACACACACACACACACACACACACACATATTTATGTTATATTATATATATATATATATATATAATATATATATATATATTATATATATATATATATATATGTATATATATATATATATATATTCTATATATATATATTTATATATATATATATTGTACACACATATTATATATATATAATATATATATATAATATATATATATATATATATATATGTATATATTATATTATATATTTATATAATATATATATATATTTGTTATATAATGTATATATATAAAATAATTTTTATATAATATATATATATTTATTCATATTATTTATATTATATATATGTGGGTGTGTGTAGTGTGTGTGTGTGATGTGTGTATACACACACACTTATAAATACTAGATAGAAAGGAAGGACAAACACACAAAAATACACACATCGTCAAAACCATAGGATATAATAAAAAGTGTGGGGTAAAATGAAAAACACAACATCACACTGACCATACACATGGACAAACTAAATCCAAAGCAGGTAAACAACACCACAGACAAGAGAAAAACCCACAACATACCACACGCATAATTCTACTCCCAACAAAAAGTAAAATGTCGCTCTTCCTCGCCCCTCCGGCCGCGTTCCCGTTCAAACCCGTTCCCGTTCGCGCCTTCCTCCTCCCCAATACGCGACGCGAAGGTTGGGTGTTAGTTCACCCAATCTGTTTCTGTGGCGAAAGGGAAAACGAAAAGGGATCACTGGATCGCACTGATTGCTTCCCAGGAGGATACGGCGTAGCACCCCCCCCCTCTCCCCCCCCCCCCCCCCCCCCCCCCCCCCCCCCCCCCCCCCCCCCCCCCCCCCTCACATCTTGGGTCACTTCTTATTGCACTCTCAGGGTTTTGATTTTTTTTCTAGGATGGGATGGAGAGGAAGAAGTTGAGAGGAGAAGGAGAAGAGAAGAAGAGTGAAGAGAGGAGAGAGGGAGAGGGAGATGAGAGAGAGAAGGAGAGAGAGAGAGTAGGTAGCGAGATGAGAGAGATGAGAAGAATGAGAGAAGTTGGAGGGAGAGAGAGAGAGTGCGAGAAAAGAGGACATACAGAGAGAGTTGAGGTACGGAGAGATGAGGTAAGAATATGTATATGTATATGCAGTATATATACATACATTATTATATATATATATATTTATATATATAATTTTATATATATATATTATATATATATATGTATATAATATATATATATATGTTATTATGTATATATATATTATATATATAGATATAGTTGTTATATATTATATGTAGTAAGTAAATATATATATATACATAAATATACCTACACACACACACTCACACATATATATGTGTGTGTGTGTGGTGTGTGTGTATGTATGTATAAATATTCAACATGATTCATACATGAATATTACATATATATACTGATACTACTTTATAAGTTATATATATATATATATATTATATATAGTGTGTGTGTGTGTGGGTGTTGTGTGTGTGTCTCTATATTTGTTAATTATGTGTGTGTGTGTTGGTTTATGTGTGTTATGTAAATTATGTATGTACTATTAGATATTTTATATGATATATATAGATATATTTTATATAATGTGTTAGATATATACATTTTATATATTTATATATATATTTATATAATATATATATATATATAATATAGTTAGCTATATTATATATATGTATATATATATAGTAGTGTGTGTATTTATATTTTAAATATGTACATTATTTATGTATATATATAGTCCATATTATATATATAGTATTTATATATATTAGTATTACCAAGTATATTCAAGGTTATATATATATATATATATATAAGTTATATTATATATATATATATATATATATATATATTATATATATATATGTAATATATAATATATATTATATATATATATATATTTTTAATTATTAGTGATATATATATAATTTATAATATTATATACATTATATAGATATATGCATATGAATATATATATAGTACATATATCTATATAATATATATAATTTTTTATTACTTATATTATACATATCTATATATTTATTATATATATATATTATATATATATATATATTATATATATATATATTGTATAAGAAAAATAACCCACTTTACACAAAACAAAATATATTGAAAATAAGTTTCAAGAATTCCGATTTAGATATCACCATCTTCAAGACCTGAAGATTGGATTCAATGGATCTTGAATTGGTTCGTCTCATTTTTAATAAACTTTTGTGTTGTGTATAGTGGGTTTTTCTGCCATATTAACAACATGGTAGAGTATTTTTTTTGCGTTTCAACATATATATATATATATAATAAGATATATATATATATGATAATATTATATATATAAATTATTTCTACACATAGTTATCTATTTTATATATATATATACTATACATATATATATTGGAACTATGTATATATATGGTATATATATATATATATATATATATATATAATATATATATATATATTGTTTTTGATATATATTATATATATTTATAGAATAGAGATAAATACAGAAGATATTCTCATTAACAACCTGGTATATATTTATTTGCTTCATTTAGAGTACATACATTATACTGACATATATATATGATATATATATATTATACGTTAATATAGATATATATAGTGATTATGTGTATCTATTTTTAAATGTGTGTGTGGGTTATATGTATGTGTATATCTCTTATATATCTGTGCTATCTATTATATAATATAGATTCTCTCTAATAAACTTCTCTCTATCTACTCTTCCTCTCTCTCATATATATATATATATACACAGTATCATATATATATATATATATTTTATATAATTACTTATATAAATATATATTTTTGTCATATATAATAATGTTATATATTTATATTATTTATGTATATATATACAAGATTATATTATTCATATAAACATATATATATTATATATATATTATATATATATTGTTATATATATATATCTATATATATATATATTTATATGACTTATATATAATATATATATTCATAAATTATATAAGTGATATTTTCATATTTGTTATATATTATTATATATAATTATTATATATTTGTGATAATATAATATATCATATATTATAGATGTGTATGTGTGTGTGTGTGTTGGTGTGTTATGTGTGTATATGTGTGTGTGTATTTATATTTGTGTGTATATATGTATGTATATATTTATATATATTATATATATATTGGATGTTGTTGGTTTATATATATATATCTTTGAGTTATATATATTTTGATATAGTTATATATATATATTATAATATATGTTTATTGGGTTGTGTGTGTTGTACTGTGTGTATTAAGATATATTTAGTAATCTATCTAGATCCTATCTTTATTTAATCTATTTTAGTATCTATCTATCTCATCTATCATATCTCTCATCTATCTTATACTATTTATATTAACAACATGTCATATATTATATATATATATAATATATGATATATATAAGATATATATATATATATATATATATATATATATATATATACACACACACACACACTCACGCACACAGAATAAAGGCAAGTATTATTAAAGATTTCATGAAGCAAGATTTAGAGAAGTCTAAGGTATGATACGCCCCCTTCCACTTACTAACGCCTGTTTGAACAATTTTCTGGCAGCTGCTGAATTGCAAAGTAGATTTCAAAGAGAGGTAAGTCTAAATATAAGTCCTCTTATTGAATATCTGCCTGTATGGTTGTGTGTATGTTTTGTGTATACGTGTTTAATGTGTATGTGTGTATGTGTGTGAATGCTAGTGGGTATTGTCTGTGTCTGTTCGCTTATGTGCATGTGTTCTTGAGCGATTAATTATACATTTACAATGCAAACATATACCATACATACTATATATATATATTATATATATTTATATATATATATTATATATATATATGTATGTGTATATATATTGGTATTTTGATATTATACATTTTAGTTTATATATAATTATATATATATAATATATATATATTTATATATAGATACTATATACATAACTATATATATACTATATATATATATATATATATAGTATTATATATACATATATATATATATATATATAATATATATAATATAGTTATATATATATATAGATATATATATATATATATTATATTATATGTTTAAACAATCACACACACACAACTATGAAGTTGTGAGAGAGAGAGAGAGAGAGAGTAAGAGCGAGGGGTCGGGGGCAGAGAAAAGGAGTCTTGTCGCTCAGGAATGAAAAATTTAGGTAAAAACGTCAATAAACATTATTTTTTCTCTCACCTGGAGAGCAGAAAGCGCGACAGCTGAGAGTGATGTAACATTATGGAAAGCAATTAGAGCGATCAACATTATTTATTGTTTTAAGTGATAATTGGAAGCCAATGTTGCACAATTCGGTGCATTTGTATCAAATAATCCGAGGTTCCCTGGTCTGGCCGACTGCAAATTGTTCAGCGAAATTGCAAAATTCTGACCTGGATTTTAGTCGGATGTCATTTCATGTTATTGCGCGGTTTAATATATAGAATTATCTATATTGATTTATAGAGAGATTGTTTTTTTATATATATTTTTATATATTTTGAGATTTATATTTGTATGATTTATACTTTTATATTAGAATTGATTGTTTGGATAGTGTATAAAAAGATATAATATATATATATATTGATATAAATTTATATATGTACTTCATATATATATAAAGATAATTATATATATATATATATTAGTATGATAGTTTTATATATATTGAATATATATATATTAAATTGATGATGTTTTATATCCAGTCTAAAGTGATTTTTATCTAATATAGATTTTATATATATTATGGTATATTTTTATATATATATGTAGAGATATTTATATATTTACATAACACGCATGATATGTTCTGTATATTGTATATGTATATATGTATACGTGGTATAACATATATATAGTTATATATATATATATATATATATATTTATAGATTATATTGTGTTGATAGTATATTATATGTTATATTTATTTGTAATATATATATATTTTATATTTATATTTATATTTATTTATATACTAATACATATTTAATATATATTATATTTTTATGCATACAAAAGCGATTTTTATTGTATATATATATAGTGATATATATAGATTGTGTTGTGTGTGTGTGTGTGAATTGGGGGTGATGTGTGTGTAAGTCATACAGTTTACAGACTCACACATACATTATCCCACACATTCTCAAGCACGTCATTAACACTACTACATTCACCTCTCAACAATTGTCTAACATATATACTCATGATATAAGAAGGTTAGTTATAATATATTTTTTACCTATATATATTTTATACATGTGTTATATATATTTACCGGTATAAAAATATATATATATATATATATATATAGTTATATATTTATTTTATAAATATATGGGGGGGGGGGGGGAAATGTTAATATATATATATATATATATATATTTATATATATATATATTATTTTACATAAATTATATATAGTTATTATATATATGATTATATATATATTAAATATAAGTAGATTGGACTATTTTACATATCTTTCACTTTCATATATACATATATATATATCACACATATACTACACAAATTCAAACACACACAACACACCACACAACAACACACAACCAACAACACACTTCACCACCACTCGCACAACACTTCCAACGCATATATATTAATATATATATATATTATATATATATATATATATATATATATATATATAAAATAGGATTAAGAATATATATAAACAAACCCCACACCCACCCCCAACACAACACCTACACAACAATATATATATATATATATATATATATAATATATATTATATATATATATATATTATATACATAACACATTTATACACCACAAACAAACATACACACGCACACACTCACACACATACAATGTATAAATATATATATATTATATATATATATATATATATATATATAATTCTATATATATATATATATAACATACACATACATTTACACACACACACACACACACACACTATTATATATATATATATTAAAATATATATATTATATAATTATATATATCATATATATATACATATGTACTCACATACATACACACACACAACACAACATCACAACACAACCAACACACACACACATATACACTCAAATATAAACACATATACATCTATATTATTTATTATATATTTATTATATTGTGTGTTGAAGTGTGTGTGTATGTGTGTGTGAGTGTGTGTGTGTGTGTGTGTGTATATATACATGCTATTTACATTTACACACACTACATACTCATATATATATGTATATATTATATATAAATTATATATATATATATTATATATATATATATCATATATATATATATTTATATATATATATCTATATATAATATATATATATATATTTATATACGTATATAGTATGTACATATATATATGAATGACGGAACATCTATTGTAACTGAACATCACTGACCTAACTTTGGGACCCATTGGATTATCATTTTTTTTCAACTGTGGTATCTGGATAGCAACTGATCATATTGGCAATCTTGAACATCTGGTGCCTTTGAACATCTAGTATGACTAAACATCTTTTATAACAGTACATCTGGTGTGACTGAAAATCTGGTACGAGTGAACTTCTGGTGTAACGGAACATGGAGTATGATGAACATCTTGTATAACTGAACATTTGTAACATGACATAACACAAACTAATAATGCTAATGTACCATGACATAACAAGATGAACATCTTGTATACCTGAACATAAGAATCATAACTGAATATCCGGTGCAACTGAACATCTTGTGTAAGTGGACACGAGGCTTGCTATCGTATCTTGCAAGTTGATTATTTTTACTGCCCTGTCAAGTACATTTCTAATTTAGTTTGTTGTATAACTGAATAAAAAATCTTATTTCTAATGAAATTTGGAAAAAGTAACAAGAGAAAAAAACAAACACAAAATCCAAAAACTGAATTGCGTCCTGGAGATGTAGACAGCAATGCTAGGATTTGAATTTGCCTGGTGAAAAGAGGAAAGAGAGGCGAGAGGAGAGAGAGAGAGAGGCGAAAGGGAGGAGAGGGGGGGGAGAGAGAGAGAGGCTAGAGAGAGCGTGGAAAGGAGAGAGAGGAAGGAGAGAAAGAAAGGGAAAGGAAAAGGGGAGAGAGTGACAGAGTGTAAGAGGAGTGGAGAAAGAGAAAGAGAGAGAGACGAGAGAGGAAGAGAGAGAGGAAGGAAGAGAGATTAGAGAGAGGAGAGAGAGAGGATATATGAGAGGAGGTGAGAGAGAGAGAGAGGAGGGAAGAGAAAGAGAGAAAGAGAGAGAGATAAAGACACAGAAAGGTAGATAGATAGATAGATAGATGCAGAAAAAAGAGAGATAGATCGATAGAGAGATACAGAAAAGGATAGATAGATAAAACGAAAGAGAGATAGAGACAGAAACAGAAAGAAAGAGATAGAAAGAGAGACACAGAGAGATAAAAAGACAGAAAGAAAGAGAGAGAGAAAGAAAGATAGAGATACAGAAAACGAAAGAGTGACAGAAACAGAGAAAAACAGAGATAGAGAGACAGAAAGAGAGAGTAAGAGAGAGAGAGAGAGAGAGAGAGAGAGAGAGAGAGAGAGAGAGAGAGAGAGCAGGCGAGAGAGCCTGAGAGAGAGAAGTGAGAGCGAGAAAAGAGAAGAGAGAGAGGGGGGGGGGAGATAGAGAGAAAAAGAGAAAGAGAAAGAGATAGATAGATAGAGAGAGAGAGGAGAGAGGAGGAGAGGCAGATGCAGTGAGCTCCTAATCCTCGCGGGAGATTATCAAACGTATTCTAATTTTCGCTTATTCCTGTTATCTAAGCGAGGGATAGAGTCTAGGTGATACGGCCATACGTAATCCGTTCATTAGAGTTAAGATAAGTCGATCCTTCCCAATCATCATTTTGACGAAGACTCTATAAACCATTTTGTTAAAAATGCTTTATAAGACGTAATACATCCCACGACTATCGATGCTATAATATGGATAAACTTTTCGTACCCTCTCTCTCTTTCACTTTCTCGGTCTATCTTTTTGATTGTCTGGCTTTCCTCTCCCCATCTCATTATCTCTCTCCTTTTGTCTCTCTCTCTCTCTCTCTCTTTTTTTTTTTTTTTTTTTGTCTCTCTCTATCTTTCATTTTTTGTCTCTCTCTCTTTCTCTCTCTCCTTGATTCCCTGTCTCCCTCCACCCAATCTCTCTCCTTCTTGATTGATGTTTTATCATCCTTTTTTGAGTCTTTTAATTCCATTACTCTTCTCTCAGTTTCATTAAGAAATGTAATCGGAAATTTGAATTTCATTCCGGTACTAGTAAAATATATGTCATTATCATCATCACTATTATTACTCATTATCCTCATTATTGTCATTATCATCATTTTCAGCATTATGACTATCTTTGTTATTATTACTTGCATCATCCTAATTATCATAACCATTATCATTATTACAATCATTATCATAAAAAAAGCATCCAGAGCTAAATTTCTCAATAAATAACATAATGCTATTATAACCTATGTCCCAATGATTTTCCTAGCCACATGAACTCACATTCGCCTTGCTACATTTCAAAGTCCTCGAGTGATCTTTCCACTCACAAAGACTAGATCACACGCTGTATAATTACAATCTCATAGAAAAAAAAAAAAAACTTTGCCTTGGGAAAATCTCATCTACTCATCTCTCATGGGCGTTTGAAGAAGGTCTCCATGCAAGACGAGAGGAGGTCCAATGGACATCATATTAAACGGAAACAGCATCTATTATATAGTGTCCGGGTGATACTTGTTGAACCTTTGACCTTTTGATGGTAACAGGAGGAGAGTAAGAATACTTGTTCCGGAGCCTTTTCATCCTTGTTCAATGTAATTATGGCTTTGTGGTATATGTGTTTCGCTCTCTGGAGGAAGAAAAAGTGTTTTTGCAAATGTTTCCTGTCTTACAAATAATAAAAATAAAAACAATTTATCTATCATCCTGTAGGATTTGCAATTTTCTCCAATAAACCCCATTTTCACCTTCTTTTGGTAATCCAAAAGAAGAAGAAAGAGTGAAAAAAAAAATCACAAATATTCACCAGAAACTTCTTAACATCTTTCCGCATAAAAAATTGACGATTTCAATTAGGGCGTAAATAATCACGCAAGGGTGCCAGAGCCAAACGTAATAATTATTATCTCTAACGTCGCGCTGCAGCATGGCTCGGAGACACTAAAGACCAAGAAATTCTGGTCTCAGGCCTTCCGTGAAACGCCCTCTTAGCAGGATTAATGTCTTCTTTGGGCCGACGAGAACAGAAACACCTTAGCTTGAGAGATTTTTGGCTGTTGATAGTTCGCGCAGAATGCTACGTTTTTTTCGCCTAAAACAAGAATCCAACAAAAAAATCAACGCATAACCGCAATTACTTTCGATTCTTACTCATGACCACCCGGAGTCCTAAGGTAAAACAGTTTTTTTTTGATAGTTCGCAGAGATGCCCGTACGTAGATCACCCAGAAGAATAAAAGTTTCTTGAGCTCCCCTTTTCAATACGCTTTACCAGCGCGAGAGAGAAAAAAGATCCAAAGAAAAACAGATATAGATAGATAAAGCAGCAGAGAAATAAATATATATATATATGTATATATATACATATATATATATATATATATATATATATATATATATATATATATAGAGAGAGAGAGAGAGAGAGAGAGAGAGAGAGAGAGAGAGAAAGAGTAAGAAAGAGAGAAAGAAAGAGAGAGAGAGAAAGAGAGAGAAAGAGAGCGAGAAAGAGAGAGAGAGAGAGAGCAAGAAAGAGGAAAGGAAGAGAGAAAGAGAGAAAGAAAGAGAGAGAGAGAGAGAGAGAGAGAGAATACTCAAACTCAAACTCCCCACATATTGTCCCGCACAATTCAGCAAATCAGAACAACGAAAGACCAAAAGAAATGAAACGAGAATCATAGAAAAAAGAATGGTTCCGAACTCCAAACCCATGCTGCTTCGTTCATTTAGAAACGAATCTGTACAACGCGACCCCAACCCATCATAAACCATAAAAATAGCTCCCATCGCCGACAACAACAAGGCACTAAATCACACAACCGCAACTCAGCTCCGTCGCGAATTCAGGTATCGCCATTCGCCCCAACAGCCTTTTCGAAGCTACGAGTCACCGGGTGATGCTTCACTCTGTCAGTCTCGAATATCCCGCTACTGAGCAAGGAGTAAGGCTTCATTCCTATTGTTTCCGGTCTCATTCTACTAAAGGTAGGTAACGGCGCTCTCGAAGCTCCGATTCACCGAGTAGAGCTTCATTCCGGTCATTTCGAAGCTCTCGCCTCTAAGCCTTCGTTTTTTTGCAGTCTTGTAGTTCCATGGTACCGAATAAAGCTTCGTTCCAGCTGTTTGGAGTTCGAATCTTCTGTCCCTAAAGCTTCATTCATTCCGTCAGTCTCGAAGCTCCGAGTCACCGAATAAAGCTTCGTTCCAGCTGTTTCGAATCTTCTGTCCCTAAAGCTTCATTCATTCCGTCAGTCTCGAAGCTCCGAGTCACCGAATAAAGCTTCGTTCCAGCTGTTTCGAATCTTCTATCCCTAAAGCTTCATTCATTCCGTCAGTCTAGAAGCTCCAAGTTACCGAGTAAGGCTCCGATCTCTGCAATCGCCATGTTTGCTTCGCCTGACGCTTCGTTGATAAGAAATCCTTGTTTAGGAGGGAGAGCTCGCGGCAAATGCGATGAGGAAGACGTACGGTGAGAGGGGTGGGGGCGAAGGGGGGGGAGAGGGGGAGGGGGGTAAGGCGTCAGCTGTTTGGAGGAGGAAGGGGTAGTGGAAGAATGAAAGAGATGATGGTGGTAATAGAGGAGGCGGAAAAGGAGGAGGAGGAATAGGAGTAGAAGGAGGAGGAGGAGGAGGATGAGTGGAGGGAGAAGGAAGAGGAGGAGGAGGAGGAGGAGGAGGAGTGTGGGCAAGAGGGGGAAGTGGATGATGATGATGATGATGATGATAATGATGATGATTTTAAGGAACAGGCGTAGGAGTAGGAGTAAGAATAGGTACAGGAGAAGGAGATAAAGGAAGAAGGGGAGGAGGAAGCAGAAGAAAAAGAAGAAAGAAGAAGAAGAGGAGGACTAGAAGGCCTTGCGGGGAGCGTAGGAAGTGATGATGGAGGGAGGCGGAGGAGGGGGGGGGGGAGGCTCAAGGAGTATAAATAAAAAAGAAAAGAAAATGAGAGTTCAATGCCTATGATAAAATTGAAGCAAAAAGAAGAAAAAAAAGGAATAAGCTCATGCAGAAAAGATGCCAACGGACAAAAAAGGGGGAAAAAAACAGTCGAAGATTAAAAACAAAAACAAAAGCAAAGACAGCGACTCAAAGGATGAATAAGAAAATATCAAAGACTTCGAAAAAAAAAAAATCAAGAGAAAAAGAGGATGAAAGAAGGAGAAAAAA
>NW_028234443.1:16411857-16414357 GCF_977035675.1 Penaeus japonicus
TTTTTCCTTTTCCCAATATTCCCTTTTTTTTCCTTCAAAATCTCCGGTTATATAATTATTCCTACAATTATTCCAACCCTCTGCCTATTCCTTCCTGCTGTCTCTGAACAAACAAAATATTATTACCAGCGCCCTCGGCTTTAATCTCTGGAGAAATCTCAAATACATGAATTGGTCCTTAAAAGCTTATACCTTAGTGGGGGGGATTTCCAGATGCAAACTGCAGGATCTGTGTGTTTGTAACTGTGTGTGTTTATTGATTTCGTGTGTGTGTGTGGTTTTCGTGTGTGTGTGTGTATGGTTTTCGTGTGTGTTTGTGTCTGTTTTTTTTCTTCGTATCGTTAGTATGTATGTGTTTGTGCATGTTGGTTGTGTTTGTGTGATTTTGTGTAGTTGTATTAATGTATGTTTGTGTATATCTATCTTCATTTTTTTTTAGTTTACTGTGTGTGCGTTTGTGTGTATCTTATTCTGCGTGTTTGTTTGTGTGGTTTAGTGTATGCATTTTTGTTTGTGTTTGTATTATTTTTTGTTTTGTTTTTAATAATTGTTTGTTTTTGTTGCTGAACGTGATTGTGCCATAGTGTGTATATCTATACATGTGTTTGCTATTGTGCATATGCTTAGGGTGCATTAGTGTGTGTATTTTTATATGCGCAGGTGTATATTTGTTTGTGTATAGTAGGTGTTACTATGTGTTTGTGTGTCTGCGTGCTTTATTTGGTGTTTGTATATGTAAATGTAAATATGTGTTTTGTACTTGTATATGCTTGTGTAACTGTGTCCATGTACATTTGTTAGTGTAAGTGTGCCTGTGGTTTTGTGTGTGTGTAAACGATTATTTATATGTTTTGCTTGTATAAGCTTGGAAAAGTGTGTATGTGTGTAGATGTGGGTATGTAAATATGTCTCTTTGCATATATGGTTATAAAGTGTGGAAATGTGTGTGAACATTTTTGTGTGCGTATGCCTACGTGTGTCTGAGCGAAATCGTATATAGTGTATACACCCCTATAATATCTATAACATGTATAAATGTGTTATATACCCGATGCTTCGCTGATAAAACAAGAAACATACATCCATTTACAATCATGTAAGTAAGAATTAGCTACAATTGATAAAAAAAGGGACACAGAATGCTATTGTTGCCTAATGGATTCTCTAAATAGAATTGCCTCGGTCTCTCCCAATCAAATAAGATTTTCTGCTGATTTTAACTCGTTGCTAGCTCTTTCGCGGAAAAAATGGGGAATGGAGGCAATTGTTTTTAGCAGAGAGAACCCTGTACAATAAGCGTGTGTTGGAATCCCTTGCACAATAAGCGTGTGTTGGAATACCCTCCACAATAAAGGTGTGATGGAGTCTCCTTCACAATAAGCGTATGGTGAAATCTCCTGTGTTAGGATTTCCTGTACAATAGACGTTTAATGAAATCCCCTGCACAATAAAAGCGTGATGAAAACCCTTTCCAACTCGCGTGTGATGAAATCCACTGCCAAATAAGCGTGTGCTGCCGCTGGACGCTTCACCCTATCTAGATCACCATAGCATATTTCTCTCCATCTCTCATTCTTATCTTTGTTGTCTCTCCCCTTGTTCCATTTCCCTCTCATCTTGTCTCCATCTATTGCTCTGTCCCTCTCCGTGTCTTTCTATATTTCTGTCTCTCTCGTTCTCCTTCTCTCTCTTACTCATCCCCTACTCGTCCCCATTGCTATTTTCTCTCCGTTATCTGTTGCTCTCTCTCTCTCTCTCTCTCTCTCCTATATTGCCATTTCTCCCTTTCTCTTTTGCATTGCTCTTTCTATCCATTATATCTTCTTTTCCTTCTCTCCCTCTCCCTTATTTGTTGCTCTCTCCTGTATTGCCCTTTCTCTGTCCCTCTCCTTATCTGTTTCTCTCTCTCTCTCTTTCTCTCTATTTTCCTTTATTTTTATTTTTCTTTTCCCTCTATATTAATTTCCTTTTTCTTTCCCTTTTCTTCTTACTAATCCATCTCCATCTCAAGCCTTTTCATTTATTTCTCTCTCTTCCCTTATTTTCTCCATTTTCTTCTTATTCTCCCTCTCATTCTCTCTATTTTATTGTCTTTTATCTCAATTTGCTCCCTGTTCATCTTTATTTCTCCTCTCCTCCACGATTTATTCTATTTCTTTCTCTCTCCACTCTCCCTTTTATTCTTTCTCAATTTTCCTCTTCTTCTTTCCTTTCCCTCTCCCTCTCTCCTTTTCATTTCTTCTCTTTCCCTCTTCTTCCTACATTCCCCTCTTATTTATTACTTATCTTTTTCACTTCTCTCTCTCTCTTTCTCTCCCTTATCGTCTGTGTTTAACATATCTTTCTTTTATTTTATTTCTCTCATCATTTTCCCTATTTTCTTTCTCATCTCCCTCTCACTCTTCTTTATTCATCTCTCTCTCCCCCTCTCTCTGTATCTTTTCTCTCTCCTTTTTCTTCTGTCTTCCCATTCATTCCTTTTTCTTCTGTATTCCCATTC
>NW_028234443.1:16419357-16421857 GCF_977035675.1 Penaeus japonicus
CTCTCTCTCTAGCTCTTAGTCATACCTTTTCTCTCTTTCCCCATTCCCCCTCTCATTTCCTAGTGTGTATGTAAATGTGCATGTTTCTGACCCGCTTTCTCTCTCTGCCTCTGTCCCCGTTCTCACTCCCACTCTCATTCTCTCTCTCCCTGCGTGTATGTGTGTGTGCCCGTCCCTATCTCTCTCTCTTCCTCTCTCGTTCTCTTTTACTCTCACTCATCCCTCACTCTGTCTTTGTCTCTGTCTCTCTCTCTCTCTCTCTCTCCCTCACCTCTTCCCTCCCCCCTCCTCTATCTCTCTCTTTGCCGCCATTCCAGATTTTTCATTCCATTCACTCACTCCCTCCCTTCTAACACCTCTCTTTCCCAACGCATTTACAAAACTGTCTTGGGAATCAACACGATATTTGGAATGCAACTCGGAAACTGGTATATCAGAAACACCACCTTCCTGATTTCTAAATGAACGATGCCCCTAAGTTGCTTTGGAACCGACACAAGCACACGCTACATTACATATGAGACACTGAATAAATCCACGAGGAGGTAAATATTGCAAGAAAAAACACACAAATTCACGCTGTTCGTACGCATATGCAAAGTAGATGCAAGCACGGCCACTGAGACCTAAAGCATATACATCAGCATACACAACGCAAATAAATACCTAAAAGAAAGCATAGAAGCACAAACATATCTCGTCCACGCATGCAAGCAGCAGCAGATGTCATCCAAAGCTTCTTTTTTTTGTTTGTTTGTTTATCTATTGATCTTTAGTCGATAGACTCACAAAAAAAATTATATTTTGGAAGGAGTCGAAATTCTTGCAATTGGTTTTGGTAGGATAATGTTGATGATGATAATAATAACAGCTATCATGACGACTAAAAGATGTTAAAACTGATGATAATGATCATAAAGATAATAATAATATTATTATTATTGATAATAATGGTTAATAATAATGGTTATCATTATGATAATGATAATAGTAATAGCAATATCAATGATAATGATGATTACTTTTAATGTTGTGCTATATGTTGTTGCAAACCTATATCATAATCATCATTATTTTTCTTTATATTTATAATTATCAGCAATCGTAAAATATCCTTATCACTATGACTCTTATCACAATCACCAATATTGTTGTTTATATTCATTCACTCATTCTACTTTCTATAGTGATTAACAATATAATTGTTATGATCGTCTGTAGTGTTATTATACTTCTAGAGCTGAATGTCATTCCTATATTCATTCTCAATATTCTCGTTATCACTTTTTTCCCTGCCCGTTATTCACGCAACTTAACCATTCATCTATTCTCCTTTCATAAAAATGATTACCTTGCGTAGTTTAATATTTGATGATCTATAATCATTACTGGGGTGCCTTTGTTCTTTAATTTTACTACATCAATGATTTCACATTATGAGAGAAAGCGAGAGAGAGAGAGAGAGAGAGAGAGAGAGATAGATAGATAGATAGATAGATAGATAGATAGAGAGAGAGAGAGAGAGAGAGAGAGAGAGAGAGAGAGAGAGAGAGAGAGAGAGAGAGAGAAGAGTCGAGAAGAGAGAGGAGAGAGAGATAGAGCGATAAGTTAGAAGGAGAGAGATCAAGAAAGAGAGAGAGAGAGAGAGAGAGAGAGAGAGAGAGAGAGAGAGAGAGAGAGAGAGAGAGAGAGAGAGAGAGAGAGAGAGAGAGAGAGAGACCATATACCTCTTCCTCTCCCTCTCCCCTCCTCCTCTCACTATCCCATACTTCCATTCTCCTCTCTCTATCTCCCCCCATTCCTCCCATCTCCTCCTCTCCCTCTCTCCCCCTCTCACTCTCCCGATCCTCCTCTCTCCTCTCCCCTTCTCCCCCTCTTCCCCATTCTCTCCCCCCCCCTCCGCCCGGCACAGTGACTTAATAAATCATAGCTCAAAAATTGCCTTTTCCCTCCTATTACCTTAGCGTCAAGGTATGTTACACGCAACTCAAGCTGTTTCTCTCCCCATGCACTTGCCATCCATCTTGTGCGTGTGCTTATGTAAGTTCAGGTGTGTGTGTGTGTGTGTGTGTGTGTGTGTGTGTGTGTGTGTGTGTGTGTGTGTGTGTGTGTGTGTGTGTGTGTGTGTGTGTGTGTGTGTGTGTGTGTGTGTGCTTGTGTATATATTATCGTCATATGTATGTTTGTAAGTGTGTGTATGTGTGTGTGTATGTTTTGTATGATCATAAAGATAATTGTATAATTATTATTGATAATAATAACAATGATTATCATTGTGTGTGTGTGTGTGTGTGTGTGTGTGTGTGTATGTGTGTGGGATAAATATATGTGCGTCTGTGATAAATGGGTGTGCATGTAAATAAGTGTGTATATCTACATACTATGTACGCATACACCCACATACACCTTCGTACACACACACACACACACACCTTACCGAGCCCAAAACAAAACGAGAAAGCAAAAGCAAAACACTCAACGACATAGCAAGCACGTGTCC
>NW_028234443.1:16441857-16446857 GCF_977035675.1 Penaeus japonicus
TTAGATGATTAATGTTCTTTTCTCCTTCGTTTGTATGATATTTGGAGATTTAATGTGTGTTGTTGTGTGTACATATCTATATTTTTGTGTATTGATGTATTAGTGTTTTATGCATGTAAGGTGTGTATGTACAGATATGGATGTATGTATGTCTGCCTCTGTGTGTGTGTGTGTGTGTGTGTGTGCGTGTATGTGTGTGTGTGTGTGTGTGTGTGTGTGTGTGTGTGTGTGTGTGTGTGTGTGTGTGTGTGTGTGTATGTGTGTGTGTGTTTCTCTGCATGCCTCTGTTTTCTAATACATGTGTGTCTGTACATATCCACCTCTGCGTGTGTGTGTGTATGTCGTTGTCTCCACGTGTGCGCTATCTATCTATCAGTAGCTGTGAGCTTAACCAAGAGCGCGTTTGTACCTAGCTCAGCGCTCCGTGCAAATCATTTTTCCTTTGGACGGGTCTGCAATATTGCCACTTCCGCTGCAACTATTACAAGCCAAAAGTCACCACGAGAGTCATTCTTGGTGTTCTTCTCCCCCTTTTCCCTGCGTCTTTATTGCCTCATTCTTGGGCCACTATTATTCCTTTATCTCTTTGTTTAGTGTCCTTTCTTTATTTCTCTTTATGGAGAGGAATGCTGTAATGATGTAGGACGTGTAGTAATTGTACTTTTATATTGCACGGTTGCATAACTAATATGCCTCATATGATACAATTAGTTCTAATTCAACAGAAGTTCATAAAATGCTGTCTTGGGGAAACGAGAATTTAGCGCAATATCATCTCTTCGGTTATACCTATCTATCTATATTTGCTTATATCTATCTATCTATCTTTATACATCTATTTATTCATCTATCTCTGTAGATATTTTTTTTATCTGTAGAGTTAATATAAAAGTAAGTGGTACAGTAAGTGGTCTGCCTCCGTAAACATACTTTAAAATATTATCCATAATAGGAGCACGAGAGTTATGACCCTTTATAAAATGAATGTGACCTGTGGTGGATTTTTACACGACCTGATCTAAGAGGGAGGATAACGACCTGAAATCAAGGGAAATGACCTGGAAAACCTAACTAGATCAGAAAAAAAATAATGACTTGATGTGTGACTGACTTCAATATAAAGGATGACCTGGTCATCTCTGGTCGTCTTCATCCGGGTCTTATTTCGCCTATGTGTTCTTACCTCATTTATTTCCTCTTTATCAATACATTACCATTAAAATTCAAAGAAATGAAGAAAAAACGGCAATTTTCCAAATTGTTAATTCTCTGTGCACGATTTTTGTCTTTTCCCTATATTCAAAACAAAGAGAGCGTGAGAGACAGAGGGGAGGGGGGGGAGAGAGAGAGAAAGAGAGAGAAGGAGAGAGAAGGAGAGAAAGAGAAAGAGAGAGAGAGAGAGAGAGAGAGAGAGAGAGAGAGAGAGAGAGAGAGAGAGAGAGAGAGAGAGAGAGAGAGGGAGGGAGGGAGAGAGAGAGAGAGAGAAGGAGAGAGAAGGAGAGAAAGAGAAAGAGAGAGAGAGAGAGAGAGAGAGAGGGAGGGATGGAGAGAGAAAGAGAGAGAAGGAGAGAGAAGGAGAGAAAGAGAAAGAGAGAGAGAGAGAGAGAGAGAGAGAGAGAGAGAGAGAGAGAGAGAGAGAGAGAGAGAGAGAGAGAGAGAGAGAGAGAAAGAGAAAGAACGAGAGAGAGAGAGAGAGCAGCGGAGACCTATCCATCTGATGATAAAGCGAAAACCAAAAGATTCCCCCCCCCCACCCCCTCCCTTTAAAGCACCCCCCGCCCGTCTCCTATCCCTTTCTCCACCCCCCCCTTTCCCTCCCACCCCATCCATCCTCATAAAACGAGAACCGAATTCCTTTTGAGCATGCGAACACAGCCTCCTCCCCCCCTCCCGTCATTTCGACCCCTATGCTAAGGATCCATAAAGGCTAGAGTCCCCGTGGTCAGTCAGTCGACGGTAGTTCAAAAGATTAAAACTCGGAGATCCAAAAAGGGCCATGTGTCCATTCCGGGGCCGTCTGATGTGGTGGATTTTTACCTATGGCAAAAATGACCGACTTCTAGAACGGCTTCTGATGGTAGGGCCACTTTTTATATGTATAGATATTTTTTATCTTTTTTTTTGTATATCTTTTAAAAGTCGTCCTTTTCTTTTTTTTTATTTTTCTTCCCTTTTTTGGGTTGGAGGAAAGGGTTGGGAAAAAAATGATTACCTGCTAAAATGTTTTAAAGAATGACAAAGTCTTGCGTTTTTTTCGAGCTACCAAGTTATATATTTATACAAACTTGTGTATGAACTTATATGGACTTATAATAATAAACACACCCCTTCATTAACTTAAGGTCAAATACAAATACAAAAATTGCTCCTGCAATGAATCACTTGATTCTATTCACTTCACTCTAATGAAGAATTTAAATACACAGCAACTTCACGAACTTCCATTAACATTCCACCCCTGTCTTAAACATCAGCCGTTCTTTGTTTTATTACTGTTTCATTATATAACTTAACCAGTTTACCATCAACAACCCGAGAGAAAACTCAAAGCAGAGGAAATGTAACACTGTGAAATCTCTCCCAAAGTTGCGCTGGAAATACAACTTCTGCGACTTCACCACTTCGCTGAAGAGGAGAACTTACGGTATCACGGCTTGATAAAGTGGCTCTTGCTGCTTCTGTGCGCTTACTGGCGAGAGAATGAAATGTAACTATGTATACATCCATGTATGTATGTATGTATGTGTGTGTGTATTGCATGTTAGTATCTGTATCTGTATGCATTTATGGATCCAAGTTTGCATATGATCATGTATATAATTTATGCAACTCACTTTCAAGAGTACATACATGTATGTATGCACACACACACAAACACACACACACACACACACACACACACACACACACACACACACACACACACAAACACACACACACACTTGTACGCCCGTGACAGCGCTCGCCTTCTTGTGCATGTGTACCTATATCTGTTCATTTGTACGCATATTGCCAATGTTCTGTGGCAAGCAGTGAGGATTCCATGGCGAGTCCTTGTATTGTTCAGATATCAGGGAGGAAGTGTCGTCTCGCGCGGAGAGTGCTCTGAAATTTCTCTCTCTTTCTCTGTCTTTCTGTTCCTCTCTCTTTTCCTCTTTCTATCTCTCATATTCTCGATCCATTTCTAACTTTCTCTCCTTATTTCACTCTTTCTCCCTCTCCGTGTCTTTATTTCTCTCTTCTCCCTCTCCCTCTCCCTTCCTCTCTTGAAGTATGCATCAAAACAAAGGTATAATTTGTTCAAAGTTCACTCTTTACGTAAAGTCTTTGTGCGAGGGGGAAAAAAGCCTATTTATAATTTGCAGGGAATGTTTTCTTCTGAAAAATATATATGTTTTAGTTCTTGAAAACAAGACCTCTTGATGCAGGTGAGAGAGAATAAAAATAAATTTGTATAGCAGGAAAAAAAGTTTCTCTCGATTTTTTTCCACATACACAGACACACACACCCACACACCCACCCACACACACACACACACTCACAGACACACACACACACTCACTCACATCCCACCTATCCACCCCCCATATCCCAACCCTTCCCATAACACATCACATCCCAACCCCCCGATCTCACACAAACACACACACACACACACACACAAACACACACACACACAAACACACACACACACAAATATCCCACCTATCCACCCCCCACATATACACATCCCACCCCACCTATCCCACCCACCCCACTTATCCCCCCACCCCACTTATCCCCCCCCCCCACACCCACACACCCACGCCCGCACTCATACGCCTTATCAACTCCAAAAAAAGCGAGAAGGAAACGCGACATGAAAAAGAGATTTAATTTCCAGCGCTCTGTGTACTAAAAACGGAGTTGTGCTTTTGAACTTTTAATGTGCTACATGGCTGGTTTTAGAAACGTGTCTGAAATAATCCTGTTAGTTAACATAGTGAAGATATACGATGGAACTCCTTCAGAAAACTAGGAAAATAGTTCTTAGACGGTAATGATGATTAGTCATTTTGGTAATGGTGGTGGTGGTTGTGGGGATGGGGTTGATGGTGGTGGTGGTGGTGATGATGGTGATGATGATGATGATGATGATGATGATGATGGTTGTGATGATGATGACGATAATGATAATTGATGATGATGATAGTGGTGGTGATGTTGATGACGATAATGATAATTGATGATGATGAAGAACAAGAAGAAGCAAAAGCAGAGGATGAAAGAGAAGTATAAGGAAAAAACAACAACAATAGGCAGTAAAAAACAATAAAGACAACACGAGAAGAAAAGAGGAGGAAGAAAATGTATATATTCACTAAATATATGTACTAATTTGCCTAAGAAAAGAATCTGCAACGTGCAATCTCCTTTGCAAATATTGAAGAGCATTTTCAAAGTCCTTTTAAATTCCTTTTGAACTTACTTGTACCGAAAACTACACAGTCGGGAAAGACTTCAGTAAAACATCAAATATAATTGAATTATCAATTTCATTTGCTCTCTTTTTTATGTATTTATCGTCGATTATCATCTATTCTTCCTCCTTCCTCTTATTGAATTTTGATTGTTTTTATTATCTTACAATTTCGAAAATTTGATATGTATTCCTGTCTGTTCTTATTCTTCTGTATATCTGTCTATTTCTTTCTTTCTTTCTATATCTATTTCTTTCTTTCTCTCTCTCTCTCTCTCTTTCTCTCACCCTCTCCCTCTCTCTCAATCTCTATTTCTCTTTGTCTCGTCGTCCCTCTCTCCACCTCTTTCTCTCTTTTATGCTTTCTGATTACTTTCCCTCCTTCACCCCACCCCCTTCTGAATTATATATCTATTTATCTTTTCCCCCTTATCAAGTTATCTTTCTCCTACTCTCCCCGCTCGCTCTTTTTCTTTCTTCCATCCTTCAGTTTCTCTTTCTCTCCCCCTTTACTCTATTTCTGATCCCACCCCTTTCTCT
>NW_028234443.1:16451857-16454357 GCF_977035675.1 Penaeus japonicus
AGAGAGAGAGAAGAGAGAGAGAGAGAACGAGAGAGAGAGAAGAGAGGAGAGAAAAAAAGAAGAGAGAGAGAGAGAGAAATTGAGAGAGAGAGAGAGAGAATGAATGAGAGAGAGAGAAGGAGAGAGGGAGGGAGAGAGAGAGAGAGAGAGAGAGAGAGAGAGAGAGAGAGAGAGAGAGAGGAGGGGAGAGAGAGAGAGAGAAGGAGGTAGAGAAAGAGAGAGAGTGAGAGAGAGGAAGAGAGAGAGGAAGAGAAAGAAAGAGAGAAAGAGAGAAAGAGAGAAAAGAGAGAGGAGAGAGAGAGAGGGAGAGAGAGAGAGAGAGAGAGAGAGAGAGAGAGAGAGAGAGAGAGAGAGAGAGAGAGAGAGAGAGAGAGAGAGAGAGAGAGAGAGAGGGAGAGAAAGAAAAGAGAGAGAGAGAGAGAGGGGAGAGAAATAAAGAGAGAGAGACATAGAGAGAGAGAGAAGAGAGAGAGAGAGAGAGAGAGAGAGAGAGAGAGAGAGAGAGAGAGAGAGAGAGAGAGAGAAAGAGAAAGAGAGAGAAAGATAGATAGATAGATAGAGAGAGAGATACTGAAAGAAAACGCAAGCAAACAGTCACCGAAATTACAGTCAAACACGCTCATACACGACCAATCACAGACTCTAGCTAATTCATAACACTCCCTAAAGCACACACACACACACACACACACACACACACACACACATATACACACACACACAGACGCAGACACAGACACACACACACACACATACACACACACAAGCATACACACACACACACACACGCACATAAAAAAAATGAATGTTCAGTTTTATCCAGCTCATGAATTACTCGTGTTAATTAGTGTACCAGTATCCCCCTCCCCCTCCCCCTCATCCCCCTCTCCTCTCTCCTTGGCCTTCCCCCCTCCCTCCCCCCTAATGCTACAACCCTTCTTTACTCCGGTCCTCCCTCCATCTCCCCCCCCCCCCTCCTTCAGTAGCCTTCCCTCCATTCCACACTCCACCCTTATCGGCTTGCTTTCCCTCCCTCCCTCCCTCTCCTCCCTCCCTTCCTCCCTCCCCTCCCTCCCTCCCTCCCTCTCCTTCCTCCCTCCCTCCCACCCTCCCTCTCTCCCTCCCTCCCTCCCATCCCTCTCTCCCTCCCTCCCTCTCCTTCCCTCTCCTCCTCCCTCCTCCTCCCTCCTCCCCCCCTCCCTCCCTCTCCTCCCTCCCTCCCTCCCCTCCCTTCCTCCCTCCCTCCCTCTCTTCCATTCCTCCCTCTCCTTCCTCCCTCCCTCCCTCCCTCCATCCATCCCACCCTCCCTCCCTCCCTCCCTCCCTCCCTCCCTTCCTCCCTCCCTTTCCTCCCTTCCTCTCTCTCCTCCCTTTCCTCCCTCCCCTCCCTCCCCTCCCTCCCATCCCTTCTTAGCTGGGGCCGCGTCACGCACTCTAATAAAACAAGGTAAACAAATCGGTCGCATATGTATAAGTCGAATCGCGCGCCTGGCTGGGGGGAGGGGGGGAGGGGTGTTGGAGGAGGGGTAAGGGAGGAAGAGTGAGTGAGGGAGAGTGAAGGAGAAGGGGTGAGGAAGAGTGAGGGAGGGAGAGTGAGGGAGGAGGGGTGAGGAAGAGTGAGGGAGGGAGAGTGAGGGAGGAGGGAGGAGGGAGGAAGGGTGAGGGAGGAAGAGTGAGGGAAGGAGAGTGAGGGAGGGAGAGTGAGGGAGGAGGGAGGAGGGAGGAAGGGTGAGGGGAAGAGGAGGGGTGCGGGAGGACGTGGGGTATGGGGGGTGGCTCTACGTGTGGGAGGGGGGCACAGGAGGGTATAGGGAAGAAGGAATATAAGTGGAAGGGGGAGGGGGAAGGCAAGATAATGGTGAGAGGTACGCGTGGGGGGGGGGGTTGCGGGAGGGTGCGGGTGTAAGGGTAGGGGAAGAAGAGGGGTGCGGGAGGGAGGGTACGGGAAGGTGTGGGAGGGCGTGGGCTATGGGGGGCGGGGCTCTACGTGTGGGAGGGGGGCATAGGAGGGTATAGGTAAGGAGGGAAGTAGAGGAAAGTGAAAGAGGGAAGGAGAGAAGGAAGTATTATCAAATCCTCATAAATGAGTGTGTGCGTTTTTGTGCTTCTGTTACACACACAGCCACACACACACAGCCACACACACACACACACACACACACACACACACACACACAAATACACACACACACCCCCTCCCCCCCTTCCCCCAAAACACTCCATAATCACATCGTAACACACACGCTTACCCTCCCCCTCCCCTTCCCCCTTCCTCACATCAACACATACTGAAAAAGACAACACATTTGTTTTGGTTCGGCGAAAGGGGGAAAGGGTTGGGTGTGTGTGAGTGTGTGTGTGTGTGTGTGTGTGTGTGTGTGTGTGTGTGTGTGTGTGTGTGTGTGTGTGTGTGTGTGTGTGTGTGTGTGTGTGTGTGTGTGTGTGTGTGTGTGTGTGTGTGTGTGTGTGTGTGTGTGTGTGTGTGTGTGATAGACGCACA
>NW_028234443.1:16464357-16469357 GCF_977035675.1 Penaeus japonicus
AGGTAAAGTAAGGAAATGTACATCTGCTTGAATGGCATGATTCTACACCTATGATAATAAACATCTCTTTCCTCGTATTCCACTGACCTGGTAATTTCCTCTCTGCGTTTGACCTCGATTTTACAGTGTTTTTGATATGAACAATTCATAGAGGTTATGTAAAGGTACTACGATGCGTGACTTGCTTTTGATACTTCTATTTATCTGATTGAGGGAATTTAGTGATCATAATTGGCTGTTGTTAGTTTCGAAAGCTTCAATAACTTTGTTAATGTCAATTATCTATATTACAGAAATGATGTAGTTGTACATGGTTGGTGATGCCAAGATTCAAGGGATACGTGACTAACAAAATTTTTGGTTTAGTAATTCATGGCTGTCTCACGCAGGGAAAAAATCATCACAAACTTAGGTGCTTCTATAAATTTTACACTTTTTTGCATTCATAAAAATCTAAGAAAAACAACAACAACATTACTAGGTTTGGTACAAAGCAAGTTGCTTTTATTCTGAGGCATTCCCTAGTACCAGCCGAGCAAATTGTTCTTCATCAGAAGGCCAACACACAGTCATCAATTTTAGTTATGCAACCTTTTCAACAGAAATCATTTAGCTAACAATAATAACAACGTCAAACTTTATTTTCCGTTACCTTGATAATCTTCAGGACTTATCAAAAATGTTTTCTAATGATGGAATTATTGCCACGATAAGTCAGAGCAAACCACGTGTACCCACCCTACGTGTTTGGCAAAAGTAATGTTCTTTCTGCCAACGAGAAGCCAATGAAGAATTTACCATTTGCCATACCTTTAAATGAGGCCACTAAAGCTGGTCTATGAGGCAACGAGGAAAATCATTCTTCTTTGGTAACGGTAATTGCTAAAAGTTGTAGAATTATTCAGCTACAGTCTTCTCAGAGCCATTGGATCTCTTAATACTTTGAAACAGAAAGAGAGAGAGGGGGGGGGAGGGATAGAGATGAAGAGAGAGAGAGAGAGGGAGGGAGGGAGGGAGAGAGAGAGAGAGAGAGAGAGGAGAGAGAGAGAGAGAGAGAGAGAGAGAGAGAGAGAGAGAGAGAGAGAGAGAGAGAGAGAGAGAGAGAGAGAGAGAGAGAGAGAGAGAGAGAGAGAGAGAGAGAGAGAGGAGAGAGAGAGAGAGAGAGAGATAGAGAGAGAGAGAGAGAGAGAGAGAGAGAGAGAGAGAGAGAGAGAGAGAGAGAGAGAACGGGGTTGGATAAGGATGAAGAGAGGGAGAAGGAGAGGGAGAGGGAAAGGGAGAGGGAAAGGGAGAGAGAGAGGGAGAGAGAGAGAAAGAGAGATAGATTAAGAGAGAGAAAGAGAGAGAGAGAGAGAGAGAGAGAGAGAGAGAGAGAGAGAGAGAGAGAGAGAGAGAGAGAGAGAGAGAGAGAGAGAGAGAGAGAGAGAGAATGAAAGGGGGGGATAGGGATGAAAAGAGGGAGAGGGAGACGGAAAAGGAGAGGAAGAGGGAGAGAAAGAGAGAGAGAGAGAGAAAGAGAGAGAGAGAGAGAGAGAGAGAGAGAATAGTAGTGAGAGAGCGAGAGAGAGAGAGAGAGAGAGAGAGAGAGAGAGAGAGAGAGAGAGAGAGAGAGAGAGAGAGAGAGAGAGAGAGAGAGAGAGAGAGAGAGAGAGAGAGAGAGAGAGAGAGAGAGAGAGAGAGAAATAGATAGATAGATAGATAGATAGATAGATAGAGAGAGAGAGAGAGGATAAAAACAAAAAACACATCCAATCAAAGATTATGACGATACCTTAATCCTCAGATACCTCATTATTTGCGGATGAATGGAAACTTTATGAAGTAGACCGAGATGTACATGAACATCGTCTTTACCAAGAAGGCTGTGGATGGTAGCCTTAGTCATCTGCCACTACCTCAACTAATTAAAAGATAATTAACCTTTATGCATACAGGTCGAAAATCACCACGAAATCTTTAGAACGACTGCACAGAGTGATATAAAATGCTATGGCCCTATACACGGTGGAAGAAGCTATCAGGTTCTGTTAGGCATTAAGTGATCCAGTCCAGTCACCGGTATGGTCTATCCGATTCGCTTCTTTTGCTTACTCTGCAGAGGTGTATCCGATTCGCTTATTTTGCTTACTCTGCAGAGGTCTATCCGATTCGCTTATTTTCCTTACTCTGCGGAGGTCTATCCGATTCGCTTCTTTTGCTTACTCTGCGGAGGTCTATCCGATTCGCTTCTTTTGCTTACTCTGCAGAGGTGTATCCGATTCGCTTATTTTGCTTACTCTGCAGAGGTCTATCCGATTCGCTTATTTTCCTTTCTCTGCGGAGGTCTATCCGATTCGCTTCTTTTGCTTACTCTGCGGAGGTCTATCCGATTCGCTTCTTTTGCTTACTCTGCAGAGGTGTATCCGATTCGCTTATTTTGCTTACTCTGCAGAGGTCTATCCGATTCGCTTATTTTCCTTACTCTGCGGAGGTCTATCCGATTCGCTTCTTTTGCTTACTCTGCGGAGGTCTATCCGATTCGCTTCTTTTGCTTACTCTGCAGAGGTGTATCCGATTCGCTTATTTTGCTTACTCTGCAGAGGTCTATCCGATTCGTTTATTTTCCTTACTCTGCGGAGGTCTATCCGATTCGCTTCTTTTGCTTACTCTGCGGAGGTCTATCCGATTCGCTTCTTTTGCTTACTCTGCGGAGGTCTATCCGATTCGCTTATTTTGCTTACTATGCAGAGGTCTATCCGATTCGCTTATTTTGCTTACTCTGCGGAGGTCTATCCGATTCGCTTATTTTGCTTACTATGCGGAGGTCTATCCGATTCGCTTATTATGCTTACTCTGCGGAGGTCTATCCGATTCGCTTATTTTGGTTACTCTGCGGAGGTCTCTCCGATTCGCTTATTTTGGTTACTCTGCGGAGGTCTATCCGATTCGCTTATTTTGCTTACTATGCGGAGGTCTATCCGATTCGCTTATTTTGCTTACTCTGCGGAGGTCTATTCGATTCGCTTATTTTGGTTACTCTGCGGAGGTCTATTCGATTCGCTTATTTTGGTTACTCTGCGGAGGTCTATCCGATTCGCTTATTTTGCTTACTATGCGGAGGTCTATCCGATTCGCTTATTTTGCTTACTCTGCGGAGGTCTATTCGATTCGCTTATTTTGCTTACTATGCGGAGGTCTATCCGATTCGCTTATTTTGCTTACTCTGCAGAGGTCTATCCGATTCGCTTATTTTGCTTACTATGCTGAGGTCTATCCGATTCGCTTATTTTGCTTACTATGCTGAGGTCTATCCGATTCGCTTATTTTGCTTACTATGCAGAGGTCTATCCGATTCGCTTCTTTTGCTTACTATGCGGAGATGAAAGAAGACAAGTCACGGAAGGGCAAAGAGTAATAAGAGGAAACTTCAAAAAAGAGGAAGCCCAAAGAATAATGAAAGACAAAGAGAGATTAACAAAAAGAAAAATATATTGTTTCATTATGAGTCTGATTTGGCACAAGGAGACGAGGCAAAGGTACATTTAACAAGAGCTGATGAGCTTTTCAATTATGCAACGTCGGAGCGGCAGGGGGTTCTTTCTAGTGCATCATTCAACAAGCATGTTGCAAGAATCAACATGAGCACAAGCAAATCAGTGCATTTATGATATAACAGCGAGTAATTAGCTCTTTGTTTTAAGGTCTTTCGCTCTCTATTTCTCTCCTCTTCTTTTCATTTTTTTTCAAGTTGCAAGGAGATCATTCTAGTGCATCATTTACCAAGTAATTGCAAAAGCTACTTAGTTCACTGATGATGCAAAACAAGGCATAAACTAATTGAAAAATGAAACATACAAAGTGCTGGAAGAGGCATGCAATGTCACTGCAACGATTGAAGAAAATGAAGAAGCCATCAGTGGACTTACGAAAGAGAAAGACTAAACTGAGCCATTACATAATTAAGCAGTTGTTAACTTCGTCGACTGACGATCTCTTTTCATTCCTGCGAATGGTAGTTATATAATTTCGTTCAATATAGAAGTGCTTTGCTAACTCTTTCGATAATGAAAGTGAAGGTATAACAAGACAAAAGAGAGAGAGAGAGAGAGAGAGAGAGAGAGAGAGAGAGAGAGAGAGAGAGAGGGAGGGAGGGAGGGGGGGAGGAAGGGAGGGAGGGAGGGAGAGAGAGAGATAGAGAAAGAGAGAGAGAGAAAGAGAGAGAGAGATAGAAAGAAGAGGGGTAGGAAGGGGAAGGATAAAGGGCTATATTATTAGCTCCTGTAATATCTAAAAGAAATGACTTTTCAGGATTCACTGAATGTCTTTTTCTCCTTTCCACTTCTGAAATATGTATTACCTGTTACTTTTACTGAGTTACTTTTCCTTTTTTTTTTTTTTTTTGTGATAATAAAATATATGATCTTTTGATTTTCATCATTTTGTAAACAGGAATAAAAAGGAACGCTTAAAAAACAACAACAACCGCTACAATAAAGCTAATGATAATAAAAAATGATACTCATTATGAGAATGATAACTATGATAAAAATCATAATAATGACAATGATAATGATAATAATGACAATGATAATGATAATTATGATTAAAGTCATAATTACCATGATAATAATAGTAATAATAATAAAAATGGTAATAATAGTAATAATAACAATAACACTCCGTTTTCACAGCTAAATCTCAGAAACCTCAGGTCCGAGAAGTTAAGACCATCTCTATCCCCTTAATACTCTCTCTTCGTTCCCTGTGAGGTCAGAGGAAGTAGAGAGAGAGAGATAAAAGAGATAGATAGAGAGATAGAGAGAGAGATTGATAGATAGATAGATACACAGATATATAGATACGTAGATAGAGTGAGAGAGAGTGAGAGAGAGAGAATGAGAAAGAAAGAGAGGAAGAGAGAGAGAGAGAGAGAGAGAGAGAGAGAGAGAGAGAGAGAGAGAGAGAGAGAGAGAGAGAGAGAGAGAGAGAGAAAGTGAGAATGAGAAAGATAGAGAGAGAGA
>NW_028234443.1:16474357-16476857 GCF_977035675.1 Penaeus japonicus
AGAAGATGCAGGGATCAGCGAGGAGGGAAGGAGGAGCAGAGGGAGACGGGGAGGGGGAGGAGAGGCGGAGGAGGAGGAGGTGGTCGGGAGGAGGAGGAGGTGGAGGAGGGGAAAGGAGGAGGAGGAGGAGGTGTAGGGGAGGTGGATGGAAGGAGGAGGAGGAGAAGGAGGTAGGAGGGAGAAGAAGAGGGAGGAGGAGGAGGAGAGGTGGAGGAGGACAGGAGGAGGAGAGGAGGAGGAGGAGAGAAGAAGAAGAAGGAGAAGAAGGAGGAGGGAGGAGGGAAGAGAAGAAGGAAGGCAGGAGGGAGAGGGGCTGAGAAGGGTTATGTGTAGGAGTGAGTGGAGGAGGAGGAGGAGGAGGAGGAGGCGGAGGAGTGGTAGAGGAGGAGGAGGAGAGAAGAGAAGAAGCGAAGGAGGAGGAAGGAAGAAGGAGGGAAGAGTAGGCGGAGGAGAAAGAGGGAAAGGAAGAGGTTGGAGAGAATGATGAATGAAGGAGGTAGGGGGAAAAAGGAGGAGGAGAATGCGAGCAGACGAGAGAGAGAGAAGGAGAGGGGCAGGTGGGGAAGGGTTAAAAGGAAGAGGCGGCGTGGACGAGGAGGGGGGGACGAGGAGGAGGAGGAAGATGACGACGAGGAGGGGGCGGGGGAGGGGGGGGGGGGAGAGGGGGGGAGGAAGGGGGTAATGAAGGGGGGAGGAAGCAAGGCAGCAGCAGGGGGGGGAGGAGGAGGAGGAGGAGGAGCAGCAGCAGGAGGAGGAGGAGGAGGAGGAGGAAGAGAAGAAGGAAGGAGGAGGAGAAGGAGGAAGAGTAGGAGGAGGAGGAGGAGGAGGAAGAGGAGGAGAATGATGATGAGGAGGAGGGGGAAGGAGGAGGAGGAGAATGAGACAGAGAGAGAGAGAAGGGAGGGGGTAGGGGAAGGTACCACGAACATGATGGTGAGGCGGGTGTGTGGGGTGAGGGTGGGGTAGGAGGTGGTGGAGGTTAAGAGGAGTGGAGTCTTCTGGAGAGTGGTGTGGGACTTCTGAGGGTCGGCAACTGTGGTAGGGGAGGGAGGTGGAAGGAGGTGGTGGTTGAGGGAGCTGGAGGATTTGAGTGGAGGATGGGATGGCGGGACTGCTCCCCGGCCGAACGCTCGGTGTGGGTGTTCAAGGAAAGTGGTGTTGTGGTTGTTCATGGGTAGTGGCTGAACGCGTACGTTGAGGGTGTGGAGGATGAGTGGGTGTGGACGGGAGTGGTAGGGGGCGGGAGACGGAGTGTCGAGGGGGAGAGGAGAGGTTGCGGGGGAGGGGGTTCCAGAGAGAGAGAGAAAAAAAAAAGAAAGAAAAAAACACACACACACAGCGGAGATTACGAGACCGATATAAAAGAGACGCTCACTCACACGGAATAAAAACACGCACAGACAGAGCGTCAAAAGTACCATCCACCCGAAGAAAAAACAACATGTTTTTGAAAACCACTTTGACACACACACAAAGTATCTCCCCTTCTTCCCCCCACCCCCCTTCCGCCCTTCTAGCCACCTCCTCCCCGCCCTCCGCCCTTCCAGCCTCCCCCCCCCCCGCCCTCCGCCCTTTCAGCCTCCTCCCCCCGCCCTCTTCCTTCCGCCCTTCCAGCCTCCCCCGCCCCCTCCTTCCAGCTTCCTCCCCCAACCCCCTTCCACTCTTCTAGCCACCTCCTCCCCATTCCCCTTCCACTCGTCTAGCCCCCCCCCCCCTAATTCCGCCCTTCTAGCCTCCTCCTCCCCCCCTTTCGCCCTTCTAGCCACCTCCTACTCGCCCTCCGCCCTTCCAGCCACCTCCCCCCCCCCCCACCCCCCTCCACCCCCCCTTCACTTTCCTAGCTCCTCCCTCCTCCAGCCCTCCGCCCTTATAACCTCCTTCCCCCACCTCCCTTCCACTCTTCTAGCCTACCCCCCCCCCCTATTTCCGCCCTTCTAGCTATTTTGGTGCCTATCCTGAATCCCCCCCCACACACGCCCCGCCCTCAGCCCCCCCTCCAGCTCCCACCCCCCTCCCCCTTCCTGCAGCCTCCCCTTATTATATGGATGACTCCTTAGAACTTGATAGTAGATCAAACAGCGTATTATCGTATTCATAACATATTTCTCTCTCGCTCTCTTTCTCCTTAACTTGTTCTTGTTTACTCATGTTTTCCTCTTTCTGCTTTCCCTCCCTCTGGGTTCTGTCGCTCCTTCCCTCACTCTCTCTTTGTCATTCTCTTTTTCTCATTCGTTCTGCTGTTCTCTTTCGCTCTCTTTCAAATCCTCTTCTATCTCCCCATCCCCCCTCTTTCTCTGTCCTTCTCATTTCTGATTCATTACGCCCTCTTCTCCTTTTCTTTCGCTCTCTTTCTCCTCTTCTTACTTCTTCCCCCCTCTCTGTCTTTCTCTCTCCATACCCCCTTTTCTCTTCTCTTTCTCTCTCTCTAGGCATAGTTCCTATGCCTATTCATGTGTATACAATGTATATAGTATGAATAAACATATCAAAATCAAATCAA
>NW_028234443.1:16494357-16495361 GCF_977035675.1 Penaeus japonicus
GTCATGAAAGTCCAAGTTTGGGGCTGAAGACGAATTTCTGAACACTTCTTTCTGTCATTCTTGCTCTTACACTCTCACTCCTACTCCCACTCTCTTTCTCTCTGTCCTTCCTCTCTCTCTCTCTCTCTTTCCTCACCTTTCCCTATTCCTCTCCCTCCTCACCCCCCCCTCTCTCTCTTTCTCTCTCTCTCTCTCTCTCCTCCTCTCTCTCTCTCTCTCTCGCTCTCTCTCTCTCTCTCTCTCTCTCTCTCTCTCTCTCTCTCTCTCTCTTTCCTTCTCTCTCTCTCACTATCACATTCAATCCTCTCCACTCCGCTTCCCTTTCCAATTTCTCCCTTCCCTCACCTCCTATTTCTCCCCTCCCTTCCTCACTCCCCCACCCTCTTTCTCTCTCTCTCTTCTTCTCTCCCTCCCGCTTTCCTCCCTTCCCATCCCCCTTCTATCCCTCCTCCACCACCAAGTCAATACAAAACAAAGGTTTAAACCCATGTAAAGGTCGTCCTGGCAGCGTCCACGTACCTGGTATGTATACTCGGTATATATACACCTGGCGCGACGATGCGTGTAGAGGGTCAACGGGGGGAGAGCGAACACACGAAGCTGGATAACACGAAATACAGAACTCGAAACGTAAAAGCCCAAAATCCGAAACACAAATGCCCGTAGCATGAAACAGAAAGCCCGATACCCCACCTCCTCAAAAAAGAAAGAAAGCAAAACAACAACAACAACAATAACAAAAAAACGAAATCATTGAAAGCCTGAAACACAAAATACTGAAACATGGAAGCCCATTGAAGCCCTCACGCAAAAAAAAAAAAAAAAAAAAAAAAATCCTCAAACTTCAAATCCTCACCCCCCCAAAAAAGACCAAAAACTGTCCACAAAACCCTACCTCCTCCAACTCCGAAAAGGACCCTCCCCCCCACCCCCCACACACGACGCAACCCGACCTCTCCCCCACACGAAAGGTCAAAATCCTCTCACGAAAGCCCCAAAAGCCC
>NW_028234443.1:16505461-16507341 GCF_977035675.1 Penaeus japonicus
TATTTGGTGTCAACGCAATTAAAGAACCCCTCTATTAGACACAGTTCCAGAGGCAACTTCGACGTAAGATGGTGAGTCCATCTTTGCATGGCAGTACCGAATCGCACTCGTGTTCGTGGTTGCAAGTGACATACAGATCCACACACTAACTGCATGTGTCCTTGGGTGGGTTCCCATATGGACGTTCTGTTCCACCGTGGAGGGTGTCGACACTGAACGTGTTTTATGCTGATGTCCCTGAGAAAGACAGTTTCGCCAGCTGTACTTGAGCAACACGCCCTTGCAACCACTGATGAGCATCTTGAAGCTCTGAATAATGACTATGAGTGCTGCACTGATGGATCCTTGCAGTATGGAAGTAGAGCAGGATTTGCCTATGTTGTATGTAGTAGCAATATTTTGCAGCACCGGGATTGTAGAAGGGTTCATGACTGGGCGAGCGCTGCGCGGACTGACTTGGCGGGAATACTCATGGCCACAGACTTTCAGTTGGCTCGGGGCTCAGGAGTAGTTTTCTGCGACTCGCGGAGTGCTCTCCAGGCTCTGAACACTCTTGATGGGGCTGCTGGAAATATCGAAAGTGATAGAAGAGGGAATGTGCGTCGCGCCAAGGAGCGGGGCCATGTTGTGCATTTTGTGTGGATACCGTTGCATGTTGGAGTCGCTAGGTATGATCATGCTGATCACCTGGTGGGGGCAGCATGTGGTGGGCAAATTGTGGATATAGACTTTGGCATACCTCTTGCTAGGATTTCACACATAATAAGAACCTCCAATAGGTGAGCAGGACCTTGATGGGAGCTGGCTAGGTCTCTCTCCAAGACCTGAGGGACTGTGGCATGGAACATTCTGACCAGTTTTCGCAGGAGAGGATTCATTTATGGTTCCATACAAGACAAGGGGCAAGACAATGTGATATTGTGACTCGGTAAGAATTAGACTTGGTATACATGGAATGTGTTGGCAGTGTTCAGTTCAGGAATGCAATTGGTAGAAAGAAACTAAAGAGCCCAGGACTTTGTAACGAAGAGTATAAACGAACACTTGAACATTAAATTTTAGAGTGCCATATGATACAACCTTTCAGGCCACCTAGCATGAGGTATGCAGAGTTATGTAATTATTTCATAACATCAACTGTACTAGAAGATGATGTACTTATGCTATATCCGAAATTCGGTATATGATACCCTATTACAACATTTATCAAATGTCTATTCACAGTTGATATACTATAGAATATAATCATGTTATCACCTTAATTTGTAATACAATGTTAGCAACAATGTCATGACTCTACATCAATGTATCAAAGCTTGCCCATGCCTGTGCAGGTAGTCAGGGTGGTAAATAAAGATCTAATCTAATCTAACCATGTCATACAAAGCCTTTCAGATTACATAACATGAGGTGCGCAGAGATACGTGACTATTTCATAGCCTCTGATGTTCTAGGAGATAGTCTTACACGATATCTTGAAATCGGAATGCAACATCAAATTATGGTCATATATCAAGTGCAACATTGCATGCCCGAGAAGATGAAGAGATAGGTGATTATATATATATTTTTCCCCGTCGATATATTAGATGATATAGCCATGTTAAAATCTAAATTATCACTTAACCACGCTTGTTCGTTAGCCATGGTGACGAATAAAAGATTGTCGGAATATTCAAGCATTTTTAACAATAAAGACAAATAGAGTGATATCATGATAAACAACAATAATTAGCATATCACACATATAAACACAGTACTCAGCTGTCCAGTGAAACAAGAATCACATGTTTCATAAATCTTAATTAGTTTTTGAACGTTTTTCGGAATTCAATGTATTTTATTTCCCGTCGAAGCGGGAAATGCTACCTTTTGATTGT
>NW_028234443.1:16512441-16514941 GCF_977035675.1 Penaeus japonicus
ATAATAATAATAATAATAATGGATAATAATAATAATAATAATAATAATGGATAAGAGTTATAATAATGCTAAGAGTTAATAATAATGGATAAGAGTTATAATAATGATGATAACGAAAAAGATAATGATAACGAAAATAATAGAAGTAATGACGATGATGAAGATAATGATGATGATGGTAATGATGATGATGATGATGATGATGATGTTTGTGATGATGATATTCATGATGAAGAAGATAATGATGACGATGACGCGATGATGATAAATGTGATGATAATGATGATGATGATGAACGAGATTATCTAGACTAGATGAAGATAATATTAACCGGCTTATTAGTATTCAAATAATCATAGCCCTCATTATCATCATCCTGATCATCACAATCAGCATCATGCAAAGGTACGCAATCCACAGCCCCTCCCCCCCGGGACTCCCCACCTCCCCCACGCGCCCTCGAGGTCTGATTAAAACCATTCATTATACATGGAGAGAAATAGCTGGGGCAAGTGATAGAAGGAGAGAGAAAGAGAGAGAGAGACAGCTTGAGAGAGCGAGGGAGAGAAAGAGAGAGAGAGAGAGAGAGGGAACGCCGTCGAGATGAGAGAGGCGCGGAGAAGAAGGGAGAGGGAGATGGAGAAGAGATTAAGCGTTTCGGGGGAGAGTAGAGAGAGAGAGAGAGAGAGAGAAGAGAGATGAGAGAGAGAGAGGAGAGAGAGAGAGAGATAGAACGAGAAGAGAGGGAGAGGGCGAGAGGGGAGAAGGGGGGAAGAAGACGGAGAGAGAGAGAGAGAGAGATGATCGAAGATGAAGAGAGACGAGAGAGATGAGGCTCATGGCGATGGATAGAGTCTATAATTGAGACGATAGTGTAGAGATGCGCTGTGAGACGAGGAGAGAGGGATGAAGAGAATCTCCTCGATTTAGAGTGGAATAGGGAAGAGAGTTAAAAAAGAGAGGAAGTGGAGAAAGAGAGGAGAGAGGGAGAAAGAGAGAGGAGAGAGAAGAGAGAGGAGAGAGAGACAGAGGAGGAGCGAGAGAGAGGAGGAGCGAGAGATGAGTGAGAGGAGAGACAGACTAGCCGACACACAGAGAGAGACGTGAGAGAAAATGAGAGAGAGAGAGAGAGAGAGGGAGGGAGAGAGAGAGAGAGAGAGAGAGAGACGCGACCGACAGAGAGAGAGAGAGAGAGAGCGAGCTAGAGAGAGGAGAGAGAAATGAGAGACGGAGGTGAGAGAGAGAGAGAGAGAGAGAAGGATGATGCGAGAGGTGCAGGGGAGGAGAGAGGAGAGAGCCCGGTGGAGAAAGGAGAGACATGCGCGCGGCAGATTATGAAACACCCAAGTCGAGTCAGAGGTTGAGCAGCGTAAAGAGCGCGGAGGGAAGAGATGGACGCTGTAGCCTAGCGAAAATAGGGTGGTGAGAGGAAGCGATTGCAAAGACGGAATCAGAACTTTCAAGTAGAAACGTGGGAGCGGAGGAGAGAGAGATGAGAGAGAGGGAGAGAGGAGGGCGAAGAGGGAGATAGAGAGGAGGAGAGGGAAGAGGGAGAGGGAGAGAGACGGGAGAGGGGCGAAGAGAAGTTTAAAAAAGAGAGGAAGAAGAGAGAATGAGGTAAGTGAAAGCGAGAAAGAAAGGGAGCGAGAGGAGTGAGAGCGCGAAAGAGCTAAGAAAGGGGGGGGGGGGGAAAGGGCCGAGAGCGAGGCGGAGAGAGAGAGAGAGGACGGCAGAGAGGAGAGATGCCCCCCCAGACGGAGAGGAGGAGCGAGAGAGAGACGACGAGGAGAGAGGAGAGGAGAGGAAAAGAAAGAGAAAGAGAGAGGAGAGAGAGAGAGGAGAGAGGGATGAGGAGAGAACGACGAGAAGAGAGAGAGGAGAGCGCGAGAGAGAGAAACGACGGAGAGAGAGAGAGAAGGTGGGAGAGAGAGAGAAGGATGAGAGCGGGGAGAGAGAGAGAGAGACAAGAGAGAGAGAGAGAGAGAGAGAGAAAAGAGAGGGAGGGAGAGGGAGAGGAGAAGAAAGAGCAAGGAGAAGGGGCGGGAAGAGGGAGAGGGAGAGGGAAGTGCGAGAGAGAGAGAGAGAAGGGGAAGAGGAGAAAAAGAGAGTTTAGAGACAAAGAGAGGAAGAGGAGGAAAAATGAGAGAGAGAGAGAGAGAGAGAAGAGCGCGGAGGTAGAAAAGAGAGAAGAGAGGGAGAGAGAGAGAGAGAGAAGATGCTGGCATGCGCGCGCGGCAGAGAGAGAGAGAGATGAGAAACAAACACCAGGTCGAGTCAAGAGGTTGAGCAGAAGTAAAGAGACAACGAGGGAAGAGAGGACGACTGAGCCTAGGAAAATTAGGGATGGAGAGAGGAAGCGAGCAAGACGGCAATCCAGAGCACGTCAAGTAGAAAAGTGAGAGCGAGAGAGAAAGAGGGTTAAGGTAGAAGAGGTGATAGAGAGCTAGAGAGAGAGAGAGAGTTGAGAGAGATGAGAGAGAGGAGAGACTTATCTGAGAGT
>NW_028234443.1:16519941-16522441 GCF_977035675.1 Penaeus japonicus
AAGAGAGGAGGAGAGAGAGTATGAAAGGGGTGGGAAAGGGGTGGAGAGGAAAGAATAGATAAGAAGGAGGGAAAAAGAGAGGGAGAGAGAGAAGAAATGACAGAAAGAGAAGGTTAAACTAAACAGAAATTCGTTTTTAGGCCCTAAACTTGGACTGTGGTTCTTGGTGTTTCATGACTCGCAAGCAAAAGTTTGCACATGCAAATGACTGGATTTGATTACGTTTGCCCGAATAACAAGATTTATGGTCAAACACTTCTTGGAGGGAGAATGAGAACAATTGCAACATCAATGCAATGAGAATATTGCGCATTTTGACTTTCCTTTTGTGCCTTGCAATTTGCATATTGTACGTTCTCTCTGTCACTTTTTGCATTCGCTTTCTTTTAAAATTTCGTCTTTGGAATTTCTCTTTCTCGGTTTTAATTTCGCATTCGCTTGCTTTGAAAGTTGCTTTTTGAATTTTCTAATTTTGCTAGCTTCAGTGCACGCTCTTAATTTCTCTCCCTCGCCTACGAATTTTGAATTCTCTTGCTTTTGAACAGCTGTTTTTGACTTTTCTTTTTTTAATTTCTTCCCATTTTGAATATGTCATCACTTTTGCATTTTTCCTTTTTGCATATTCGCTTTTGAAAATTCTCTTCCTCCGTTTTTTGGGAATTCCCATTCGCTCCCTTTTGAAGTAGTTTCCCTCTCTTTCGTTTTTTTTGTCGTTGTTTTGTATGTCTCTCTATCTCTTTTCCTACTTCCTTCCCTCTCTCTCTCTCTCTCTCTCTCTCTCTCTCTCTCTCTCTCTCTCTCTCTTCCTCTCTTCTCTCTGTGCGTGAGTGCAATGTGTGTCTAACAACAACAACAACCAAACCGCCTTCTCTCCAACCAAAAGGAAAAACCGAAAAAAAATAACAAAAGGAGAAAGTAGCGTAAGAAAGAAGGACACAAGAAAAATGAACCGAAAAGAAAATATAATTTAAAATAAGGCCCCCCCCAAAAAAAAAAAAAAAATAAATCGAATAAATAAACAACATGAACAAAATAATAAATTAAAATAAAAAAAAGGGAAAAGGAAAAAAAAAAAAAAAAGCGGCATCTATTCCTCCGACGCAAACCAAAGCTGGACTTAACCCGGCGTAGTCTCGTCGGTCGAAAAGGACGAGACAAGACATATCCCGTCTTTTAAACTGAAGAAGAGAGAGAGGAGGTGGGGGGGTGAGAGAGAGGCGGAAGAGAGAGAGAGAGGGGGAGGGGAGGAGAGGGCCGAGGGGTGGGAGGCAGGAGAGAGAGATTAGGGAGAGAGAGAGGGGGAAGGGGGAAGGGGGGAGAAGCCGGAGAGGAGAGAGAAGACCGAGAGAGAGGAGAGAGACGGAGACGGGAGAGACGCGAGGAGAGATGAGAAGGAGTAGAGAGGAGGAGGAGGAGAGGGATGATGAGGAAAGAAGAGGAGATGACCACTGATGAGAGAGGAGAAAAGATGAGAAGAGAGGGAGGAGACTGAAAGGGAGAATGAGAGAGAGAGAGGGTTGAGGAGGAGTAGAACCGAGCGACGAGAGAGAGAGAAGAAACACATTAAAGGGGAGAGAGCGGAAGAGAAAGGACGAGAGAGGAGGAAAGTGACCATGAGGAGGAAAGAGGAAAGAGAGGATGACGAGGAGGCGAGAGAACGAAGAGCAGGGTCGTTGAAGAGGAGAGAGGGGGGGAGGAGAGAGTAGGATGGTGAGAGTCGGAGGAGGAGAGTGGAGGGAGAGGAGAGGAGAGAGAGAGGAGATGAAGGAGAGAGAGAGAGAGAGAGAAGAACGATAAAGGCGATAGGAAGAGAAAGAGCGAGTGAGGAGGGTAAAGGAGAGTCGGAGCGAGAGAGAGAGAGTGGGAGAGAGAGAGATGGCGTGATGGGGGGGGGAGAGAGGGAGGTGAGGAGGATGCGGAAGTAGGGGCGGGAGAGAGAAGAGTGGGAGTGGAGAGAGGGAAGGAGGGAGGAGCGAGAGAGGGAGGAGATGGCGAGGAGGGAGGGAGATGGAGAGAGCGTGATGCGAGAGAGAGAGAGAAAAGAGAGAAAGATAAAGGAGAGAGATGAGAGAGAAAAGGGAGAGAGAGACAGTGAGGAGAGGAAAAGGAAACGAGAGAGAGGGGAGGGAGAGAGAGAGAGAGAGACGAAGAGCGAGAGAGAGAGAGAGAGCACGAGAGGGGAGGGAGGAGAGAGAGAGAGGAAGGAGAGGAGAGAGAGAGGGTGAGGAAGAGAGATGAGAGGGAGAGATGAGAAGAGAGGAGGAGTGGAGAGGTGATGAGATGAGAGGAGAGAGAGAGAGAGGGAGGCGAGAGGGAGAGCAATGATGAGCGAGAGAGAAGAGGATGAGGAAGAGGAGTGGCCGAGGAGAAGAGAGAGGAACCAAGAGGAGGGGAGGAAAGAGAAGGAGACAAGAGAGTGAGGAAGGGAAGAGAGGAGTACTTTATTCTCCAAACCGGAATCTGAGTCTCATCCTGGTTTGTTTCTGGGTAGAAACTTAAC
>NW_028234443.1:16544941-16549941 GCF_977035675.1 Penaeus japonicus
TATACTTGTCTGTTTCTAGCTGACTACCTAACTGTCTGTGTCTGTCTGTGTTCTTCTGCTTGTCTGTGTATCTGTCTGTAAGTCTCAGTCTGACTTTCTCTGTCTGTCTGTTTGTCTCTCTTTGTCTTAATCATAGAGACATGTCTTTTTGTATTCTTATTATCAAATTCTATCATTTGAATATTAAAAAAAATATATATATATGTAATTCCTCTGTATGTTCTATAAGTCTCATTATTTTGCATGTTATAAAAACTGATATAGTTATTTCATTCCCACGTGACACTGACATTAATGACTTTATCATTATGCATCATTTTTCGTATTCTGTGAATCATCATAATCATCTTTCCTCGTCATTATTATCTTCATCAGCATCATCATCTACATGTTAATCTTTATCTTTATTATCAAAATCACAATTTTCATCATCACCACCACCATTTTACGAAAAAGTTCTACATGTTTGGGTGAAAATAGGAATCAATCATCACCATCATTATCATCACAATCATCATTATCTTTGTTTCATTTTATAGATAAAAACAATACGCTCTCGCTCGTATAGAATCGTAACCCAACTTATCACCGTCATTATCATTATCGTTAAAATAATGATTAGCATGAATACCAACACCATCATCATCTTCACTATCATCATCATTATTTCCCATATTCCCGTCATCGTACCCTCCTCCCCCATCCCCACTCCCCTCCCCCACCGTCCAACCCTCCTCTTTCCCCAACCCTCCCCCCCCAATAAATCCTATCCCCTACCTCTCATACCACACCCCTTCCCCCCTCCCTCCCCTTACCTCCTCCCCTTCCCCCTACACCCTCTTACCTTTTCCCCTTCCCCCTCATACCACACCCCTTCCACCCTCCCCCCTCTTACTTCCCTCCACCCTTATGCCACACCCCCTCCACCCTCCACCCTCTTACATACATCCTTTCCACCTCTTCCCTCATACCACACCCCCTCCACCCTCCCCCCTCTTACCTCCCTCCTTTCCACCTCCTCCCTCATACCACACCTCCTCCACCCTCTTCCCTCCTCCCCTTCCCCCTCCCCCTCTTACCTCATCCCTTCCTCCCTCCCCCCATCCTACCCCTAATCCCCCTCCCTTCACCACCCCCGATCCTCCTACGCATTTCGGAGGACAGGCGTTGCCACACGGTTTTAAAAGCTTCCGGTAATGACAATAGATTATTGGATGATGCATATTAAGCGACCCTGATTGGCTGCCGCACCTTATCTGATGGACAGTCTCATTGGTTTGGTATCAGTGCTGATGGTATTGCCCCCCTTACCCCCTACCTTACCCCCCCTCCTTTTTTATTTCTGTTTTTCTTTTTTTAGGCTTATCCCACCTCCTTTTTTATTTCTGTTTTTCTTTTCTTTTTATGTTATCACTCCCTCTTTTCTACCCCCTTCCCGTTTCCTTAATTTTTTTTTTGTTTTTGTTTTTTTGTTTTACCTTTTTTCAATTCCGATTACTGAAGTGGGGTGGGAAGTTAGGTTAGGACAACCGTTGGTTAAGGTGAAGGCGATTAAATGGGGGGGGGGGGCGTACTGGTGTGTGTTTAAGTATCCTTTATACACTGGGAAAGAGAAAGAGGAGAGGGAAGAGAGAGGGGGAGAGAGGAAAGAGAGGGGAGAAAGATGAGAGACAAAATAGAGAGAGAGGGAGGAAGAAGAAGATGGAGCAGAAGGATGGAGAGGGAGAGATAGAGATGTAGCTGGTAGGGAGATAGAGAGGGGGAGGGAGAGAGGGCAAGAGAGAGAGAGAGCGAGGGAGAGAGAGAGAGAGAGAGAGAGAGAGAGAGAGAGAGAGAGAGAGAGAAGAATGCATGCAGTAACAAGAATCTCTGATGAAATTCAAAAGCACAGGTTCAGAAAAAAACACCTATTAAGAAAAAGTAAATTACGAAAGAATTGAAAAGACTGAATGACACTGTAACATTAGCCGGAAAAAAAATCAAGTTAGATAGAAGGAAATGGATGAAGCCATCATATAAGACTTTCATGGGTAACACTCAGATAACAAACTAGAGAATGGGGAGCAACAGGATAAACAAATCTATCAGCGAAGACAAGCAATCCGACATAAGAAAAATATAGGCCTATAACATGTCTCAACACGTCGTTCGAAATATTCACCAGAAGATTGGCAAGATTCATGAAAAGACATGTAGATAACAAAGAAACATGGGGGAAAAATAACTATGAACCCGTGAAAAAGGTCTCGAAAACACTGGACAAATTACTGGTCGACAAATGGATCACAGAAAAGGCGAGACCCCATGAAAGGAACATCAAAGCAGCCTTCTATAACATTTGATAGGCCATCACTCCTACACGCTCAAAGTATAAAGGATACGAGTTATCGAGGATATGAATGAAACAAAAATGGAGGACGAGACTAAGGGTACATGCTGAAGGAGAGAAAAGTAGTAAAGGGATCAAACATCATTAAAAAAAATGAAAGAAAAAGAAGGATCCCTGCACAGAGACAGTTATTTTCCGGTGGCCTTTTGTTTAAGTGGCGATGCTGCGAGGAGAGACTGGCAGGTACAGAATGGGAAACCTAGGAGAGAGAAATGTCAAAAGGACACACAGCTTATTCAGCAATGGTCGTTATGAAGAGAAACGCGTGTGAGGGGTTATATATTTAGAATTTAGATTTAGACTTTATGAGGTTGGGGCTGAGGCATGGTGTGGAAAAGCGTGTAGTTAATATGTACTAGTCTGATGTTTACCATAAAAAGAACTAGGCTGTGTAGAAAGACGTAGACTGTATAAAATACCTAGACAGTAAAGAAAACCCCATTATTTCCCAATTTTTTTTACCTAGACCGCACAGAAAACACCACCAAGAAAAACATTACGTGAAACAATATAAAAATACCTACATCAAAAAGTAAACAAACACCGGAAGACAGTAACTAAGAGACAATGGCAGGCGAGTCTCTGAAGATGGATGATGTCTACCACAAAGCAAAGCCAAAGGATACCCGGAAAAGGACAACACAAAGAAATAAGGCGACGAAGGAAGGGGCATTAATCTGTGAATAGGAGGAGAGCGAGTTGGAATGAAGTTAAGGAAAACCATAAAGGAATAAACAGAGAGGGAATGGAATGCGAATGGAAGAACACATAGAATAGTATAAAAGGAGGTGGTGAAAATACGACAAAGATAAAGACACAAAGTTAACAACAATTTGACAAATCTCACATGTGGATTGACACAAGACATCGATCCTTTGCACGCATACAAAGATACAGAATGAGAGAGAGAGAGAGAGAGAGAGAGAGAGATAGAGAATGAGAGAGTGTTTTGATGACAAATCGCACATGGGGATTTAGACTAAACATTGATGTCATGCAAGCAGACAGAAAGATAGATAAATAGATGGATAGATAGATAGAGAAAGAGAGCGAGAGAGAGAGAGAGAGAGAGAGAGAGAGAGAGAGAGAGAGAGAGAGAGAGAGAGAGAGAGAGAGAAAAAAAACTTGACAAAACATCGATCCCCTGAAAATAGCGGCTATCATCAACATGCAGGAGCAGCTAATGGAAACGAGAATGAAGAAGAGAAGGAGAAAGAAAATCGAAGGAGCAACAAATACGTTCAGATGTTGCAAAGAAAAGAGAGAAGCAACACGCCACTTATGATCCGGACGCAAGTTACTGGACCGAGTTCCTAGGACGCCATAAGAACACTCTCGAGGAAATGGTACTCTAATGACATTCTCAAAGAAAGGTGTCACTGAAAAGACCCTGTCGAAAAAAGAGGACAGCTTAAGTGTACAGTAAAAAAATAATAATTGAAAAAGATCAATACAAGCTGTGTTGAGACCTTGGATAAATGAGAACCTCATAAGCCTAGCAAAAGACAACCATAAAACCAAATCTAATTCATGAAGAACAAAATTACAGACACAGCAACGTGTGTACGTAGACAAGAATGGAACATACCCACATGAATAAAAGAGCAATATTCTTTCGTATAATCGTGTTCCACTTTATTAAAGTTCGAAGACAATGACGGGAAAAAGATATGGAATATGGATATAGCTTTGAAGAGCACTGAAGAAGAAGGGAGATAGAGAGATCATTAAAATACATAAAGCTCGCATTTGAAGTTCGTTAGTGGTGACCAGGATACCGTGATACCATAGCTTTATGTAGGCTTTATATCATACACAACAACATTGATGATAATAATAGAGATAGTAATGGTGATGATGATAATTATAAGAATGATAATGATAAGAATGGTGATACTACTACTGCTGTTTCTATTACCACTACTAAAATGATCATAACGGCAACAGCAATATTAATGATGGTGATGATAAAATTCGTAATGATGATGATGATGTGATAATTGTGAGAATGAAGACAGCAATTACTTTAATAACGGAAATAATAATGAATCACAATAATAATGATATTGATAATGATATCAATATTACAATACACCGATAAAAATATAATCAGTTAAAAGTGATGATAAGGATTCTAATAATTTTACGGATACTAACATTACATAAGAAGAATATAAATCCAACAGATAAAAATAACAACTACATTACTCGTAATACCAAAACATTAATCGTTCGAGTAATCTGAACAATAATCAGCTAATAACAGTAGTGATAATTATACCACTGATAATGGTGGTGATCATTATCTAAAAGTAATTATAACGATAACAGTAACATCACTAATACCGAAACACAAAAGTTCTGATAGGTACATCAGGTGTAATTGCCCCAAATTGCCCCACATTTATCAAAATTATGTTCCATTATTAAACTGGTAAAACAGTTTTATGGTTTCGCATCAAAATACTAAGGCAGTTTTTTTTGCGCGACATAGCAGACTGCAAATAACACTGACCGACGGAATCATTTGTCAACAGAGGGACTTTGGGCTTTGAGCTGACAAGTACAGCTCAATAGAATATTATATATGTATATATATATATATATATAT
>NW_028234443.1:16554941-16559941 GCF_977035675.1 Penaeus japonicus
ACCATCAATATTGGTATTACTATCATTATTTTTCATCATCATCATTATCATCATAATTATCCTCACCATCACCATCATCATTAATCCTTTGTCAAGAGAGGAGTAAACTGTGATGGCACGTGTCTGTTTGTTAGTTCCTCTGAATCTCTTACGATGTGGAAACTCAAACACGGAAGCTTTCGTTCAGTATTTCCCGAGGAATAAATTTCAGCTTTATCCTTCTTTTTTCTCTTTCTCTTCAGTTAACTAGCATTCTCTCTGTATTTTTTACTGCCCCCCCTTTCTTTGTTCTCCCCCTTCTCTCTTTCTATTTCTCCCTATCCCTCCCTCTTTTTCTACAGACTACTATCTCTCTCTTTCACCCTCTCCCTCCATCCCTCCTCTCTCTCTTCTTTCTCTTCAGACTACTATCTCTCTCTCTCTCTCTTCCTCTTTCTCTTAAGGCTACCAACTCTCTATCTCTCTCTCTCTCTCATTCATCTCCTTTAAATATTCATTCGCATGATACGTACATATTGAAACTTAAACTTCCACGCACAAGCATAAATGCATTTACACGTACAGGCCTGGATACACAAAAATACGTTTACACATACACATGATGTACAAATATGCCTTCACTCAGATCCTTCCTTCCTTTTGTAATGCTCTGAATACGAGACGTCTTTTCTGAATCAACCTCATAGTATTTGCTAGAGTATAGCATTTATTCAGCGTTTCATAACCTATGGGGTTGTGACTCGAAATTAGGTCCCAGTGATATTTGCTTTCGTCGTTGCCGAGTAAAGACTGTGCTCAATGAAACAAAACTGGATATTTTCACTTTTGTCTTTTCCCTTTCTAAGATTTTCGACAGTCATGTATTTTTTTATGTGTATTTTTTTTCTATGGGTCGCCTTAGTTGGCAGTGATATAATTTCAGGTCGCAACTCAAAGAGCCTAGTCTAAAGTATTTTTTTATGTGGTTCGCCGCATCTTCTAAGTGAATAATTTGTTTAATATAAAAAAATATATAAAATATACCAGAGGACACGACAACGAACGGTTTAAATGCCTGCTGACAATAGTGTTAAACAGACGTTCAATATAGTAGTGAGTATAACACATAAACTACTCTTCTTCTGCTTCTTCTCCTTCCTCTTCCTCTTCCTCCTTCCGGCTCTATTCCCTCTCCCTTCGTCCCTCTTTCTGTTATAAATAGAGGGAGCTCATTAGCTTAAACAAATACGGGCCACTTATTAATGAATTTAGCTGTTTACATAATTAGCTGTGACTTCTGAATTTTTTACCCCCTTGCTCTACGTGTTTCGGGGGTGTGAGCTGGGAACACTGGCCTAGGGGATTTTTTTTCTTTTCTTTTCCTTTTTTTTTGGGGGGGGGGGTGGAGGTGGGGGGAGGAAGGAAAGAAAGACCTGAGGTCTATTGAGATAGCTCTCACTGAATCTTTGTTATATCGTTCAGTCGCCTCTCTCTCTCTTCAAACCTCTCACTCTCACCCCCCCCCCGCACCTCTCTTTCTCTCTCTCTTTCTTTCTCTCTCTCTCTCTCTCTCTCTCTGTCCTTTATCTCGGTATATAACACTTTGTATGTCAGTCATATTTTTGCTTGTCTGCCTCCTTCCCTGTACGTATATTACCCATTCCTCTTCTACCTTGATTCTTTCTCTCTCTCCTTACTATAATTCTGTCCCTTCTGTCTTTCTCTCTCTCTCTCTCTCTAATATATATATATATATATATATATATATATATATATATATATGTATATACATATACATACATACATATATATATATATAATATATATATATATATATATATATATATATATATATATATATATATATATATATATATAATATACACACCACACACACACACCACAACACAACACACACACACACACACACACACACACACACACACACACCACTCACACACATATATATATTATATATATATATATATAATATATATATATATATATATATTATAATATATATATATATATATATATATTATATATATATATATATATATATATAAATGAATATATATATATATATATATATATATATATATATATATATATATATATATATATATATATATAATATATAATATATATATATATATATCTTATCTCATATGTATATATATATATATATATATATATATATATATATATATATATATATATATATATAATATATACACTACAAATCTACTCTCTCTCTCTCTATCTCTATCTCTCTATCTCTATATATATATATATATATATATATATATATATATATATATATATATATATATATATACATATCTATATACATATATACATACATATATATGTATATATATATATATATATATATATGTATATATATATATATATACATCCATACATATATATATACACATATGTATATATACATATATATGCATATTTATACATACATACATATGTACATACATACATATGTATATGTATATGCATGTATATATATATATATATATATATATATATACATATACATATATAAATGTGTGTCTGTGCGCGCGCGCGCGCGTGTCTATCTATCTATCTATCTCACTCTCTCATATATATATCTCTATATATCTATATATATAATATACATATATAATATATATATATATATATATATATATATATATATATATATATATATATATATATATATATGAGTGTGTATGTGTGTGTGTATGTGCACGCACGCGCCCCTCTCTTTCCTTTTCCTCCTCTTTCTTTCACACTCTCTACCCCCTTCACTGTCATCCAGCACCGTCTTTCTTCTTGTTTCCTCCTTCCCGTCCCCCATCTACCTTTCTTTTCCCTTTCCACTCACGCTCTCCTCCTTTTCTCCCACTCCTTCGTTACTCCCTTTGTCTTTCCTCCTCGGCTCCCTCCCCACTTCTTCCATTCCCACTCCCCCTCTTTCTTTCCCTTAACCTCCCCTTTCCTTCTCTCTCTCGCCCTTTCCTCTTCCTTCATTCGACTTCTCCCTTGCTCTCTCATTCTCTTCTTCTTCTCCTTTCCCCCTCTCTCTCCCTTTCCCTCCCCTTCCCACTCATTCTGTTTCCCTCTCCTTCCTTCCTGTCCCTCTCTCTCTCGCTTCTTCCCTCCTTTCCCTCTCTCATTTCCCCTCTCCTTCCCTCCTTTCCTTCTCTCTCTTTCCCTCTCCTTCCCTCCTTTCCCTCTCCCTCTCCTCCTCCCCCTCTATTCGACTTCCTTCCGGCGAAACACCGATTCATCTCCGCATCAATATATTATGATTACCTAAAAGCCCACCGTTTATTCAGACAGTGATATAGTGTAATGGAGTGAATTGGGACCAATCTACATTCCCGGCGTGCATTCCAGGGAGGAGGTAGCTTGGATAGAACGGCAAAGAAGAAGGAAACGTCTATGTCAGAAACACACATACTCGCACGCTGGGTTCCTGAACAAGCGAGCGAGGGAGAAAGAGGGAAAGAGAGGGAGAGAGGGAGGGGAGGGAGGGAGGGAGGGAGAGAGAGAGAGAGAGAGAGAGAGAGAGAGAGAGAGAGAGAGAGAGAGAGAGAGAGAGAGAGAGAGAGAGAGAAAGAAAGAGAGAGAAGGAGAGGAAAGCCTCCATATCACCCTTCTTTCCCTCTCACCCTTCCTCTTCCCTTTACCCCCCACTTTCCCTTCCTCCTCATTTCAACTCCCTCTCACCCTTCCTTCTCAATTCCCTTCTCTCTTGCAACTCCCGGAACTAATTCAGAACTTCTCTTGCAATTCTCAGATGAATGATCATCTTCTGAGAGAGATGCCCAACTGGAGAAGAGGGAGCAAGGGAGATGGTGAAGGAGAGGAGAGGAGAGGAGAGGAGGGGGAGGGGGAGAAAGACTGGGAGAGGGAGATAGGAATAATGATAGGGAGAGGAGGGGGAGGGAGAGGATTGGGATAGGGAAAGGATGAGGAGGGGACGAATAGGAGGGAGATGGATATAAGGATAGGGATAGGGAAAAAAGAAAGGGAGAGATAAAGGGAGAGAGTGATGGGAAAGGAAGAGAAATGTATATATAGAGAGAGGGAGATAGTGAGATATAGGGAGAATAGGATGAGGAAGGAGAGGGAGAGCAGGGAGTGGGAAAGAGTTAGGGAGAGCTGGAGAGAGATGGTAGAGGGAGATGGGGGAAGAGAGAGGGTTAAAGGGAATAAGAAATGAAATAAATAAACAATAATAATAATAATAATAATAACAGCATTAAGAATGATAAGAAAATAAATATGAAATATAAAATGAAAGAAGCAGAAGAAGTAGAAGAAAGAAAAGGAAACCAGAAACAAATATAAATTAAGTAAATAATAGTACAAAAAAACAAATAACAGCAATAATGAAAGTGAATAAATTAATATAAAACTAGTCTCTCTCTGAATTTTCTTCTCTCCCTTATCTCAACGTCGAGAATTTTCCCGAAGCGTCGGCCAAGAATCGCACTTTTTTCCTTCCTTTTCCGTCTTTGGAACCATGCCTAACTCCCACCCACTTCTCCCTTCCTCCTTCCTTCTTTCTTTTCGCTCCCTCCTATTCCCTTCTCTTCACTTTCTTTCCCCTTCCACTCCCCCCCTCTATCCCCTTCCCTCCTCCTCCGTCCCCCTACACTTCCAGTCCTCTTCCGCCTCCCATCATCCTTTTTCCTTCCTCCACCATTCACCTCATCCCTTTTCCCCTCCCCCTCCCTCTACTCCTTTCTCCTTCCCTACCTCCTTCCTCTCCCACCCTTCCTTCCTCCATCGTCCTCGATTCCTCCCACGTCCTTTTTCTCCCTCCCTCCCTCTTTCCTTCCCTTCCTCCCTCCCTCTTTCCTTCCCTTCCTCCCTCCCTCTCTCCCTAGTATAATAGGTGTTTCTGGAAATGGTTTTATATTGTCTTGAATAATCCGGCGAAGATTGAATTTGTCTTATAAAAAAAATCAATGCACAGAGGTGACGACGCAATAGTCCGAGTACCTTTA
>NW_028234443.1:16564941-16567441 GCF_977035675.1 Penaeus japonicus
GAAAGAATATAGGGAAAAAAATGGATAGTATTCGTGATTTGTGACGAGGCCATGTCACGCTTTGTTCATTCTTTCAATATATAGAGAGGGATGGAGGGAAGGAGAGGGGGTAGAGGGAGAGGGGGAAGGGAGGGAGAGAGGGATAGAGGGAGGGAGGGAGGGAGGAAGGGAGGGAGGGAGGGAGGGAGGGAGGGAGGGAGAGAGAGTGAGTTAGAGAGAAAGAGAAAGAGAAAGAGAAAGAGAGAGAGAGAGTTAGAGAGAAAGAGAAAGAGAAAGAGAGAGAGAGAGAGAGAGAGAGAGAGAGAGAGAGAGAGAGAGAGAGAGAGAGAGAGAGAGAAATAAAGATAAAGAGAGAGAAGCGAAAACGCCACGAGAGAAGAAGAAAAAAGATGAAAGAAAACATTCTTCTTTCTCCTCCCCCCCCCTCATTGCCCACTTTCCGGCCAGACTGCCGACTCGAGTTTCCAACCACCCCCACCCCCACCCCCAACCCCACCCCGACGCCCGAAACCACCTACAGCCAGTCTAGCTAATGCATGCACCAGTAATTAATGAAAGTTGTTGTTACAATCGTTAGTGAAAATTCCCCTGGCCGAGCGGGGTGCAATTGGCTCCGGCATTGCATTAGATAATATAATTTTGCAATCCTCCATCACCCAGTTATCTCGGTCTCCCTGGAACTGCGGTGAATAATATAATTTTGTAGACAGAGAGTACGCGACAAGGCTGTACCATGAGGGTTGGGACGCCTCCGTGCTTGCAATGGAGGTTGGGAATGAGAGGGAGGAAGAGGGAGGAAGGGAGGGAGAGGGAGGAAGAGGGAGGAAGAGGGAGGAAGAAGGGAGGAAGAGGGAGGAAGAAGGAGGAAGAGGGAGGAAGGGAGAGAGAGAGAGAGAGAGAGAGAGAGAGAGAGAGAGAGAGAGAGAGAGAGAGAGAGAGAGAGAGAGGAGGGAAGAAGTTAGAGATTGAGAGAGGGGGGAGAGGAAGGGAAGGAGGGTGAGGGAAAGGAAGGGAAAGCGGGAAGGAGGGAGGAAGGAAGGGAGGGGATAAAAGGGAGGGAGGGACGGAAGGAGAGAGGGTTGGAGAGAAAAAGAGGGGGGGAGGAAAGGGGGATAGTGGGAGGGAGGGAGGGAGAGAGAGACATAGAGAATGGAGAGAGTAAAGATGAAAATAAAGAACAAAGGAAGAATAAAAAGATCTATCTGAATTAATCATATATCGAAAAAAAAAGAAAAAGAAAAGAAAAATAACGGAAGCTAAAAGCGAACGAAAGGGGAGACAGAGAATGATAATAAACAAAGGAACAGAAACACAGACAAGGACAAAAGACATACAAGAAAATGGAATTTCAAATACTAAACACACCCACACATGTTCACATAAAGGTGCACACACACGAACACAAACATTAACATATAAACTCAAACAGACATACTCACACGTAGAAACAAACATACACACAGATGCATAGATATTCACACGCACAAACACACACACACACACACACACACACACACACACACGTAGACACACATGTACACATAAACACACATCCATACATCCACACCCTTACACACACACACATCCACACGTAGACATACATACACACACAGACACACACCTATACATCCACACCCTTACACACACATACACACATACACACACACACACACACACACACACTCAAGATCTTGTTCCGTATCTTGCTGCAAGACACGCGAAATGCTGCAAAAGAGCATTAGGTATTTTTGTCGATATCGAAAGGAATGGGGATATGGGGGGGGGGACGGAGGGGGAGCGAATTTATTTTTGTTTCGTTTGGTGATCCAATTTGTAATTATCATCATTTATTACATTTTTCATTATTACTATGATCATATCTATCTATTTATTTCTCTCTCTCCCTTTTTATATATATAGATGTGAGTATGTATGTGTGTGCGTGTGTGAGCATTTTCATGTGGTTGTATTCATATATATATATATATATATATATATATATATATATATATATATATATATATATATATATACATACATACATACATTAACACACACACAAACATATAATTTTCTTTCATTCTCCTTTTTTTTCTTATTTTGAGACAGAATATCAAAGATTTAGTACTTACAAATCCATCATTTATAACATTCAGTCAGAACACATTGCTTATGCATACTCGATGCGTGGATCCGTGCATAGTCATTCTTTTCTGTGTAGTTATGTGAGATACAGATCTCGATTTCTTGAGTGTACGTCAACCTGTGTGCGTGAATGTGTACGAACGTGATTGTTAACATACTAATGTATATAAACGAACATACACGAAAGCACCCCCATCCCCCCACACGCACGTACACACAAACACACACATGCATATAGACTAACACACACACACACAAGCGGCAGACCTACACGTATGTTTTTTTCCGACTGTTATTTCCCCATTACCGAAGCCCACGCAAGGGTGTGCAAGAGAGAGTGGGGGTGGGGGTGGGG
>NW_028234443.1:16594941-16597441 GCF_977035675.1 Penaeus japonicus
ATGAGGAAAGTTTTTGTTTTATGAGAAAAAAAATTGCTTGCTTGAGGAGAGTTTTTTTTATGTTTCACGAAGAAAATTGATGTTTTCTGAGGAAAATGTATAATTTATGAGGATTTTTTTTTTTTTCGTTTCTTGAGGAAAATTTATGGTTCATGAAGAAACTTTCTGTTTATGTTGACGGGTGTAATATTTTGCAAACATTGATGTAAAAAAGTCATATGTGTGTATATATATATATATATATATATATTATATATATATATATATATATATATATATATATATATATATATATATATTATATATGTATGTATGTATGTATGTATATATAAAATATTAATTAATTTGACTGATCTGATCATGTACTTATATGCAAGTACACACACACACACACACACACACACACGTGTGTATATGTGGATATGTCGGGATATAATGTTTTTGTTTTCTTTGGTTTGTGTTAAAGAATATATTTTTGTGTTATGGATTGTGTTGACGAGAATGATTCTTGGTTGCTATTAAGATTATCATTATCATCACCATCATCATTTTTCTTATTGCACTGATCAACAAATTTGAACTTTTCTCACCACCGAGCCAAGATGATATTTTTCTAAATGATTTTGCCGTGTTGAATCCGAATCTGTAATTGGTTTTGCTCTAGTACCACGAGTTATTTTTTTCTTTTATAAAAGACAAATCAAATTGGCCGCCATTACTTTAATTGAGTAAGAAATGACGGTTTTGTACTCACTATCCTCACTTTTTAAAAACTATGAATGAATTATAGTTCAGCTTGTTTCCAGTTGGGTAATCGTAAGATATTTTTTTCGCTTTAAGTATAAAAAGGTAGGTTTGGGACCATTGATGTAGGTCCTCTAAAATAGTGCTATTGTATCTCTTTTTATGAATGGTTAGACATTTAGGTTGTCAACAGAACCAAAACTTTACTTTTCTAAACATATGTCTATGACAAACGAGACTCTTGAATCAAATTAGTTACTAGACGTTATATTTTTAAACATATGTAGTTAAAAATCCAACCTAGTCGCAATACTAATAGATTATACCATTCTATTGTGTCTTTGTAGCAGATATGATGACAGTTTAAGTGCGAAAAAAAACTCTAATTTGTTGACCAGCCTATTCTATTCCAATAGTCTTACTCTCAGACAGAATATGTCCACATTCTTTAATAATCTATACAGACATATAGCGATGTACGCAACATATTGAAACAACAAAAATAGTTGAAATCAATTGTCCCACATAACGTATTCATAACCGTTGTGCTTTGGACTTAAGCTTGATTTTCTTTTTCTCATGAGCGTCAAGATACAGCATCCAACAACACCCCCCCCCCCCCATCGTTCTCCCATTCCCAGACCCTTGATATCGAATTTATATGCTTTCTATGCTGAAATCGTTCACTTTGCTTGTCACTTACTTCTCCTGCATTTCCTGTGAGAAAGTTTAAATGTGAATGAAATGGATCTTCACTGACACTCTGTTTCTAGTCCTTAACACCATCTCTCTATACAGGAGACTTGTTGCCTGGAAAGCCCGCAAATAACCACTTAAAAGCTAACCATCCATTGAGCTCAAGCGCAGTAATTCAAGATCTGCTGATACTTCCCTAATTTGTGGTCCGGCAAATATGTCCTCCTACTGCTACAGTGTACTCGGTTTTGCAACTCTCTTGCACAGTTACTGGTACCCATATGAATTATCCTTACCCACAGTTTTAAAGAAAATTTCCAAAATTAAGGACAGATGACATTCAGCATCGTAAAAACATGCAGAAAATGACCTAATGCGTTGATCAGTGGTTTTATCATCATTATCATTAGCATTATTATCGTTATCATCATCGTTATAATTGTTATTATTATCTTTATCATAATTGTTATTGGTATCGTCAGGACTATCATTAATATTATTAGTATTATTTTGTTGCACAATTATCATATCTACGATTTTTTTATATTCTTCAATTTTGTATTTGAGTATTATCCGTTTTTTTTTCCCTTGTTGTCTTATTTTGTACTTGTTTTATGATCTTGTTTCATTCCCCCATAACCCTCCTCAACACCCACTTTATTGCTTTTTCTTCTCCTGCTCCTTCTTTCTTCCTTACGCATTTTCTCTTCACTTCTCTTCCATTCTCGAGTTTCGCCACTCTTTCTTTTGCTTCTTTTTCTTTTTCTCTTTTCTCTTTCATTTTTCTTGTCTTCTTCTCCCTCCTTTCCATTCTCTTTATCGTTTTGTTTTCCCTCTTCTCGTTTATGTAATATCAGCTATTATTATCATTATTATCATTATTACAATTATCGTTATTATTGTTATCATCACTACCGTAATTATCATTATTATCATTGACATTACAATTGTTATTATCATCATCATCATGATTATTATGATTATCATTATTGTTATTGCAATTATTATGATTATCATAATTATCATCAATATATTATTCATCATTATTGTTATCATTATT
>NW_028234443.1:16609941-16614941 GCF_977035675.1 Penaeus japonicus
ATAACATGTGCATATTCAAACAAATGTATATAACATGCGCATGTTCACACAAATACACAGAACATTCACATAATCAAACGTTCAGATATAATGTTCAGAACATGCACATATTTCAGATATTCAAACATAGACATATAGGATACTAATATTTTATATATTCAAGAAAATGTACATAACATGCACATATTTCACATATTCAAGACAAATACATGCAACATACATATATTTACTTACATATTAAAGATCCGATATTTGAAAGAGAGAGAGAGAGAGAGAGAGAGAGAGAGAGAGAGAGAGAGAGAGAGAGAGAGAGAGAGAGAGAGAGAGAGAGAGATAGAGATATATAGAGAGAGATAGAGAGATATAGAGAGATAGAGAGAGAGAGAGAGAGAGAGAGAGAGAGAGAGAGAGAGAGAGAGAGAGAGAAAATATATATATAAGTATGTATGTACATATGTAGACAGATAGATAGATAGATCGAGAGATAGATAGATAAAGAGAGAGATGAATAGATAGATAGATAGATAGATATAGATAGATACATGCATACATACATATATATATGTCTGTGTGTGCTTATCTATATACGTACATGTGTGTGTATGTGTATATGTGTATGTATACATATACACACTCATAAACGTACCTACCCACAGAGTGTACACAAACACCCGCACACCCACACCCTTAAACATATCTCTCTAGTGAACTAAATCAGAACAAAGGTAAACAAGAAGTCTGAACCATAATTAAGACTTTCTTGCATTTCCTCCGCAAAAAAAGTCCAATCATGACTTCGCCGCCTCTCAGGTACTCCTCGAGGGCAAGAAGTACTCCTCGAGGGCAAGAAGTACTACTCGAGGGCAAGAAGTACTCCTCGAGGCTTGTCTTGTGCCACTTTCGAGACTTCATTTGTTATCTTGAGACTTCGGGACTTCGCGGGGCGGGGGAGGGGGGGGGGATGGGGGAGAAGAGAAGAAGGGAGAGGGAGGGAAAGGGAAAAGGAGGAAGGGTAGGGGAAGGGAAGGAGGAAGGAGAAGGGAAAATAAGAGGGAGGGAAGTAAGGAGAGGGAGAAGGAGGAAGGAGGGAGTAAAAATGGAGGAAGAAGGAGGAAGGGCAGGAGAGCAAGAAGGAGAAGCGGCGAGTTTGAGGAAGGGAAGAAAGAAGGAGGAAGGGGAAAAGAAGGAGCAGGGAAGAAAGTAGGAAGGAAATAGGAAAAGGGAAGGAAAGGAGAGATGGAGGAGAAGGAACGAGACGGGGTTAGGTAGAGGGAGAGAGGAAGGGCAGGAAACAAAGAGGGAGGAAGGGAGAAAAGGAAAGAAGGAGGAAGGGAGGCAGGGAGAGAAGAAGGGAAGGATATTGAGAAGGAGGAAGGGGGGAGGGGGAGGATGAGAAGGAAAAGGAAAGATAGAAGGAAGAAGGGTGTGGTAGAAGAAAAGACTGAGGGAGGGAAGGAATGGAGAACAGAAACCGAGAAAGAAGAAAGAAAAGTGTATGAGGGAGAGAGAGGAGGGGTGAGGGAAAAGAAGAAAAGGAAATAAAAGAGAGGAGAGAGAAAAAAAAAGGGGAGAGAGAAGGGAAGCTGTGAAAAAAGGAGGAAGGGAAGAGAAAAGAGAAGAAAAAGGAAGGGCTGTGTAAATGAGGAGAAGGAATTAGAGAAGGAGGAGAAAGGAAGAGAGGGGAGGAGTAGGAAGGAGGAAAGCAGTGTAAGAGAAGAAGAGAGGATGGAGGGAATATGAGAAAGGAGAATTAGGAAAGGAAATTAAGAAAATAGTGAAGGGGAGGAAGTTTTTCTTCTTTCTCCCCTAATTTCTCCTCTTCCTCGTCTGTTTCCTTTGTCCTTTATAATCTTCCTGTCCCTCTTTTTCTCTTTCTCCTTCTTTTTCTCCTTCTTCTTTTCCTTCATCTTCTTCTTCTACAGCTACTTCTTCTTTTCCTTCTACATCTTCTTCATATTCTTATCGGCTCGTGCATATAGCCCGGGCGAAGCGACGTCTTCGCAAATCTGTCTGAACTGAACTGATATTCTTATCTTCTTCTTTTCTCCTCTTCCTTCTACATTTTCTTCATATTCTTCTTCTTCCTCTTCAACCACTTCTTCTACTTCCTTATTCTATTCTTCTACCTCATCATCTTCTTCTATCTAATCACCTTTTCATTATTACTACTAAATTATTAAAGCCCCATCATATCCGAATATAAAACAATTTATAACGCCAACATATGCAATGATATGCAATAAATGCCATGCAATATTTTTGATGGCAATCTATTAATCATGCTTGAACAATAGATTCCACACTCTGTATTAAATCAGGGTCTTTTAACTTTCATAGTATATTTTTTTATTATTTTCGCAATGTATCTATTCGGGAGGGAAAAAAAAGTTATATTTTAGTATGTTACACAAAAGGGAAGATTGAGGAGAAGAAGGGGAAGGAGAATAAGAAGAAAAATGATAAGGAAATGGAGAAAAAAAAGGAATATGGAGAAGATGAAGAAGAAATAAGAAGTAGAAGAATAAGAAGAACGTGACGAAAAAAACAAAAACATTAATAATCAGAAGAAAACGATGGCGAATAATGATAATAATAATAATAAGATAGAGAAGATAAAGAGAAGTAGAAGAAAAAGAGGAATACGACGAATAAGAAAAGGGAGAATAAGAATAAGAACAGAAAAAGGAGAGGAAGAGGGTATGGATCTTGTTTCTACTGGAAGTTTTAGTCAGCACATAAAATACTACTTCTATACTGCTATTACTACTACTGATATTTCTGCTTCTGCTATTACTACTGCTACTACTACTATGATAATGATGATAGCACCATAATTATTATTATTCCTCTTGCTACAGAGAAAGCGAAAGGGAGAGAAAGAGAGAAAGAGAGAAATAAAGAAAGAGAGAGAGAGAGAGAGAGAGAGAGAGAGATTACTATTACTAATACTATTACTATTGCCATTATTATTACTACTACTACTATTATTATTATCATTATTACTACTATCCTTACTACTATCAATGATGATTATGATGATGATAAAAGGGATATTAATGATGTTGATCATAACAATAATGATAAAGATAATAAAGACATGATGATAAAGATGATGATAATGATAATCGAAGTTTGGCTCTATAAAAAAAAATAATTTTCATGTTAACAATAATAATGATAATAAGGATAATAATAATAACAATAATAATAATAATAATTATTATTATTATCATTATCATTATTATTATTATTATTATTACTATTATCATTATAATAATAATAATGACAATAATAATGATAATAATAATTATTATTATTATCATTATTACTATTATCATTATGATAATAATAATGACAATAATAATGATAATAATAATAATAATAATAATAATAATAATAATAATAATAATAATAATAATAATAATAATAATAATAATAATAATAATCGCGTAGTTAAAAAAAATAATAATAATAATTCTCAGTGTCCTATTAGGAAAATGAAAATAGGTAAATAAATAAATGGATAGAAATAAAATGAAAAAGGAGGCAACGATAAAAAAAGTTATTCATTTTCAGATTTTTTTTCCAGTCGATAAAATAATATAGCTGATTTGCTTGGATAAGAGTAAAGTAAACAGGGATAATAATAACAGGGATAATTGGAATAGTGATAGAGGTATTGAAGTTTAATGATAAAGGCGTAATAATTAAGATGATGTAATTATAAAGATACGAATGATTATGGTCATCTACTTCTTTCGACTTTTTCCATTTTATGGATTATCTGTCTCCATCTGTCACCTCTTCAGTCAGATCAGCTTCTCTCCTATCTTATCTCACTGCAACATCCATGAATCTCTTCTTAGGCCTTCCTTTCTTTCTTCTTCCCAGAAGTTCCATACCTAATATCCTCCTCCAGACATGTTCCTCGTCTCTCCTCATGACATGACCGAACCATCCTAACCATGCCTCCCTTGCCTTATTTCCAAACTATTCCACATGTGTTGTTCATCTTATATATTCATTTCTGATCTAATTCTGTCTCGTTACTCCCATTGAGAACCTAAACATCCTCATCTCTGCTGCCTTTATTTCTGCCTCTTGCCTCTTACCTCTTGCCTTTTGGTTAGAGCTACTGTTTCCAAACCATACAGTATGGCTGGTCTTACTGAGACCCTGTAAGCCTTCCCTTTCGAAGTTGTGGATATTCTTTTGTCACTGATCACTCCCGACACTCTTCTCCGGTCATTCCACTCCGCTTGCATTCTCTTCCTCACCTCCCTGTTGCACCCAACATCGCTTTGCACCCTTGATCCCAAATACTCAAAGCCATCCACCTATAAAATCACAAACCTATATTACGGTAATTATAATGATTGTAATGATAATTTCCATCATCTGGCATTAGATATAACTATCATTATTCTTAGTTTGATTGCATAAAGCAGTCTTCTTGCTAAGAAGCAAAGATTCACCTGCGTCGGCACGTTCACGTCACCCGGACCTCGGTACGATTTTTTTTTATCCCCGGCTTGTTCAAAAAGCCTTTATAGAAGGTCGGTTCTCACCTACATGTCTCTTGTCTAATTATCAGCTGATGAGGATACACTTTTGAGGTATCCACTGCTTGAATAGAGGTGTGATTATTTCTGTGAATTTCTTGTGTTTTATCATTACTGGTGCTATCATTATAATAAGGGTGATAGTAATTACTATGATTATGATCATGCTTTCATTATCCTTATCATTAATATTTTCACCATCGTAATAGCTATCACTATTACTTTTGGGATAATGATGATAATATTGCTATTATCATAATTGTCATTAATACTACTATTGTTAACATTATTACTATTCTCATTACTGTTATTACTATCATCATTATTATTATTATCATCATCATCACTATTATCATTATTGTTGTTGTTGTTGTCGTCATTATCATTAGTAGTAACAGTATTGTTATTTCTTCTTCATTATAGTTATCCCTACCATTG
>NW_028234443.1:16637441-16639941 GCF_977035675.1 Penaeus japonicus
CAACCCGTCTAACTGTTCCCTCACAACCCGTCTAACTGTTCCCTCACAACCCGTCTAACTGTTCCCTCACAACCCGTCTAACTGTTCCCTCACAACCCGTCTAACTGTTCCCTCACAACCCGTCTAATTGTTCCCTCACAACCCGTCTAATTGTTCCCTCACAACCCGTCTAATTGTTCCCTCACAACCCGTCTAACTGATCCCTCACAACCCGTCTAATTGTTCCCTCACAACCCGTCTAATTGTTCCCTCACAACCCGTCTAATTGTTCCCTCACAACCCGTCTAATTGTTCCCTCACAACCCGTCTAACTGTTCCCTCACAACCCGTCTAACTGTTCCCTCACAACCCGTCTAATTGTTCCCTCACAACCCGTCTAATTGTTCCCTCACAACCCGTCTAACTGATCCCTCACAACCCGTCTAATTGTTCCCTCACAACCCGTCTAACTGTTCCCTCACAACCCGTCTAACTGTTCCCTCACAACCCGTCTAACTGTTCCCTCACAACCCGTCTAATTGTTCCCTCACAACCCGTCTAATTGTTCCCTCACAACCCGTCTAACTGTTCCCTCACAACCCGTCTAATTGTTCCCTCACAACCCGTCTAATTGTTCCCTCACAACCCGTCTAATTGTTCCCTCACAACCCGTCTAATTGTTCCCCTCACAACCCGTCTAACTGTTCTCACACCGTCTAACTGACTCCTCACAACCCGTCTAACTGTTCCCTCACAACCCGTCTAATTGTTCCCTCACAACCCGTCTAATTGTTCCCTCACAACCCGTCTAATTGTTCCCTCACAACCCGTCTAACTGTTCCCTCACAACCCGTCTAACTGTTCCCTCACAACCCGTCTAACTGTTCCCTCACAACCCGTCTAACTGTTCCCTCACAACCCGTCTAATTGTTCCCTCACAACCCGTCTAATTGTTCCCTCACAACCCGTCTAACTGTTCCCTCACAACCCGTCTAATTGTTCCCTCACAACCCGTCTAACTGTTCCCTCACAACCCGTCTAACTGTTCCCTCACAACCCGTCTAACTGTTCCCTCACAACCCGTCTAGTTGTTCCCCTCACAAACCCTCAAAGTGTTCCCTCACAACCCGTCTAACTGTTCCCTCACAACCCGTCTAACTGTTCCCTCACAACCCGTCTAATTGTTCCCTCACAACCCGTCTAATTGTTCCCTCACAACCCGTCTAATTGTTCCCTCACAACCCGTCTAATTGTTCCCTCACAACCCGTCTAATTGTTCCCTCACAACCCGTCTAACTGATCCCTCACAACCCGTCTAACTGTTCCCTCACAACCCGTCTAACTGTTCCCTCACAACCCGTCTAATTGTTCCCTCACAACCCGTCTAATTGTTCCCTCACAACCCGTCTAACTGTTCCCTCACAACCCGTCTAATTGTTCCCTCACAACCCGTCTAATTGTTCCCTCACAACCCGTCTAATTGTTCCCTCACAACCCGTCTAATTGTTCCCTCACAACCCGTCTAATTGTTCCCTCACAACCCGTCTAATTGTTCCCTCACAACCCGTCTAATTGTTCCCCTCACAACCCGTCTAACTGTTCCCTCACAACCCGTCTAATTGTTCCCCTCACAACCCGTCTAATTGTTCCCTCACAACCCGTCTAATTGTTCCCTCACAACCCGTCTAATTGTTCCCTCACAACCCGTCTAACTGTTCCCTCACAACCCGTCTAACTGTTCCCTCACAACCCGTCTAACTTAATGTTCCCTCACAACGCGTCTAAACGGTTCCTCACAACCCGTCTAACTGTTCCCTCACAACCCGTCTAACTGTTCCCTCACAACCCGTCTAACTGTTCCTCACAACCGTCTAATTGTTCCCTCACAACCCGTCTAATTGTTCCCTCACAACCGTCTAATGTTCCCTCACAACCCGTCTAATTGTTCCCTCAAACCGTCTAACTTTCCTCACAACCCGTTAACTGTTCCCTCACAACCCGTGTAACTGTTCCCTCACAACCCGTCTAACTGTTCCCTCACAACTCGTCTAACTGATCCCTCACAACCCGACTAATTGTTCCCTCACAACCCGTCTAACTGTTCCCTCACAACCCGTCTAACTGTTCCCTCACAACCCGTCTAATTGTTCCCTCACAACCCGTCTAATTGTTCCCCTCACAACCCGTCTAATTGTTCCCTCACAACGCGTCTAATTGTTCCCTCACAACCCTACTAATTGTTCCCTCACAACCCGTCTAACTGATCCCTCACAACCCGTCTAACTGTTCCCTCACAACCCGTCTAACTGTTCCCTCACAACCCGTCTAATTGTTCCCTCACAACCCGTCTAATTGTTCCCTCACAACCCGTCTAATTGTTCCCTCACAATCCGTCTAATTGTTCCCCTCACAACCCGTAATGTTCCTCACAACCGTCTAATTGTTCCCTCACAACCCGTCTAACTGTTCCCTCACAACCCGTCTAACTGTTCCCTCACAACCCGTCTAATTGTTCCCTCAC